>NW_009954222.1:7156851-7169706 GCF_000747805.2 Chaetura pelagica | reverse complement strand
TAAAATAAAATAAAATAAAATAAAATAAAATAAAATAAAATAAAAATAAAATAAAATAAATAAAATAAAATAAAATAAAATAAAATAAAATAAAATAAATAAAATAAAATTAAAATAAAATAAAATAAAATAAAATAAAATAAAATAAATAAAATAAATAAATTTTTGTTCATCGGTGGTAAGTATTTAAATTATTTAATATCTGTTATCCTTTGTGCTTTTAAGATTTAGCTTCTAGTAAGCCATACTTCAGGTCCTCATCTGGGGAAATTCAAAGCAAATAATTCAATTGTTAGTAGATACCAATTTATTTAGATGAACATGTCTGTTAAAAAGAATCTGAACTATATGTATTATTAATCCAAACAAGTTTTTTAAACTAATGTTACCGAAAGAGTAACAGAAGACACCATTAGTAGTTGTCTGAAATACAAAGCCTTTCTGTCCCCAGTTAGAAGTTGAATCCCGATTAAGACTTCCTGCCTGTCCATGTGATACACACAAGTCCACTTTCCTATCCTAGTTGATAAAGCAGTCCTAATTAACACAACAGTACTAAAGAAGTAGCATTAACTTGACAATAGAAGTTCTCAAAATTAAAAAACTAGGTGATGTCAAGCAGTACATCTCTTATCACAGGGTTCAAAATCTTGCTTCTGTAATTCACTACTATAGTATGATGAGAAGATAAGTTATTAGAAATTAAATTCAATTTTTTTTTTCAGGTTCTTTAAAATACATTAAGAGGCTGCAATCTAAAACTTAGTTCTTTGCCACAATGTGCCGTCCTTAGAATCAATACAACGTTCGTTAAATGATGCATAGTATGGTACTTCAATAATTGCACACCATAAAGGATGTTTTTCCCTCTGTGACTGCCCTCTGTCAATGAACTCTTAATTATGCTGTATCTAGTATGAGTTTCTCTAAGAACAGATGGTAATCAGTGACACAGAAAGCTTGTTATTATTTAACTTTTGATCAATTTTTTCTGCAGTTCTGCAGATTGGTGATTTACCTTGGGTACTTCAATTGGCTTTTACTGGTTATTTTACTGAATCTTACATAATCTTATTTTCACCAGAGACTATTTAGATATTTAAGACAAAAATGAGTTTCTCTGCTAGTCTAAGTTTCATTTTTCTGCTTTTCTTCTCCATTCTCTTCTCTATTCCCTGTTCACCCTTTGTAAAATTCCTCTGTTGAAGGAAGACTTGATTGCTATTCACAGTCCACAATACTAATGAAGAGGTCTTATCAAGATATCACAGTACGTCTAACTGACAGCTCAGTACTGAAGTTCAATTGCTTGACCTCTCTACTACTTTATTTAACATTTTTTTGCTTCCTTTCTGCTTACTGTCCAGGGGTTGACTTTGTAGATTTGAAAGTCTTCTTTTTTCTTCTGTCTTTTATAGATAATGAATGTTCTTGATGTCTTGCATAGGCTTTGAATTTAAGTTTTCAAAAATGTAGATGATGGCTCCTTTTTACACTATCAACAAATCTGCTACATGAACCATGAGCAGGCCTTTTCTTGCACATAATTCCTAAGACTCAAACATAATGAAATAATCTCCTTCCTCCCGTTTCTTTCTGAGTTCACTAACAAAATTATATGTATGCTTTTTGAAAATGAATTTTTAAATTCCTTCGAATTGGCTTAGGAAAAAAAAAAAAAAGACTGACTCCTATTTTATTTTTCTTTAGGATCTTTGAAAGTTAGTTAATGGCTTACTTTCCCTTCATGATATTTCTTTACAAATTAGCTTCTATTATTTCTCTTTTTTTTTTTTTTTTTTTTTTTTCTGAATCCAATTTCAATTTCTGAAGTTCAGTTTCAGTGTATTCCTTGGTACCCCTGATGAAAGTTTCTGGTGCTCCATTAACTTAGATTTAATAATCTTCTTTATTTCAAGATAAATTTCACAAACACAGCCAGTACTGTGAATTATATTTTGAAAGATAAATGTTTTACAATTGGCTTGCAACAGAAGATAGAAAGAAACTTAAAGGGCTTCCAGTTACATAATCTTCTAAACTTGTAAACTCATTATATATTACATATTGGAACGGCTATTGAACTGCTATATATTGTCATCAAGAACATTAAAATACATAAAAAGATAATAGATTTTCTTAAATATTGAAAGGATGTACAAAATTTCCTGGTACTGCATCTAACACTATGACTAATCAAAATATAATCCTACTAAAACCTATGATATTATGTACATATTTAAAGATAAATGTTGTCTTAAATCCTGGGCTAGATTTAGGCCCACAGACACTAATTTTTACAGTACCAGATACTGTTTCTCTGATTTCTTTTACACACTGCTACAGATGCAGTCACAATGTGCCAAATGTTAGAATACTTTAATATATTTATTATGCTTCTCCTTTAGCAGAAAATATGTTCCAGTTTGAGTGTAGGGGTGTTTGTTTGCTTGTTAGTTGTGGGGGGTTTTGTTTGCTTAATTTAATGGGTCACCAATCCCATTTTAAAAGAACAGTAATTAGGAGGTAGGATATCAACAAAGGGAATTTTTAAGTCCAAATAAAAATATTTTTTCTGCTTGTCCTTCAAACTAGAAAGCAACAAAAGAACATACTATTGTAACGAAGGAATAAATTTACCCAATAATATATATATATGTACACACACTCTTCAACGTTTTACAAATTGCCAAATGAAGTTTTAATTTAAGGAAAAAAACACATTTTGAAAATATGTACAAAAAACACAGTGGGACTGCAGTGTCTGAAGCAGACCTCCTTTTGTAAGATAGTCAAAAGTAGAATGGAATATTTTCATTGAATAGAAATAATATAATCTATCTGTAGCACAACTATGCACTCTCTTCAGTTCCTGAATTTGTCCTATGATAGCAGATAGGAAGTGCTCCTGAGAACCTCAAGTTTTGCGTAGATTGCTTTATAATTTGGCTTAAGCATACTCCAGACAGAAGTGTTTAAAAAAGAGGTCAACGCTAGTTATTATGAATGAACATTGCTTGTTAGAACGATATGTTTAAAAACTATTGATAGTTTTAATAGATACTTAAGAACTCTAAATGTAATTCTTTCTGCACATAGATTGGAAGCTGTCCCTTTGTTGCTATCTTTCCGTGCTTCGTGGATTTGGGTTTTGTGTTTTGTCTGGTTAATTGTTTTATTTTTATGAATACAACTAACATTTCTGAAACATGAAAAAATCTGACATTTCAGGAACAAATTAAGTTATAATACAGATAGATAGCTTTTCAGCGGACTTTTCACCTGCCTTAAATAATTTTTATAATGAAAATTTTGTATTACAGGTGGTGTTGAGCATAAAAAAAGAAAAAAAGTAAGCTCCTATAAATAACTTGGGAATATTGTGGGCTAGGAAGTTTCAGCTGAGGGGAGTTTCCACTTTGATGAAATGTGCTATGACAAGATAGTCAGAAAGATTTTCGACTGCTCATTTCTCAACTCATCTTTATACCAACATAAAACATTCCCTATGTGCTATGTAGAATTCCCCAGGCTATGTAGAATATGCAGATTTGGAGAATGTATAGTTCACAGGCATTTCTTCATTTCATGAAAGTTATGTGTTGTATAATCTCTGCAAATAAGGTTCAAGTATGTATCAAAACCTGTTGAGTGTGATTTGATTTTAGGACAGTATTATCTAATTTCCAACCATTTCACTCACATACACAAAACTACACAAAATCATTCTGTGGCCCAAAATGGGTGTATTCTGTGTTTCATTGCTTCATACATATTCCTGGATTATGCAGATGAATTTTAAGGATGCTGAAATATAGAAGATTTTCACTGAAATGTAGTGAAGCAGTGAGTAACTAGACAGAAATTATTCCCATTGTTTAAGTATATTATGATCGAATGTATATGAAAACTCAGTCAGGCAGTATAACTCTAAGTTGTATTCAGGTTTTTTTCTACATTTCATAGAGAGGCTTCAGTGAAATAAACAGAGACATCTAGTTAATATCTGCTAACAACACCAACAAAAAAATAGAGTAAGATGAAAAATGTTTTCTTCCTTCCTCCATGGTTCGCTGAAACCTCGGTTCTCTCGATTACTATGAGTTGTGTGTTCTTAGGTATACTTAGCCTGAAATGAAGATAATGTGATCAACAGGGCTGCAAAAATTCAAAATCATTTAATCAAAATGAGGCAGAAGTAAGCTCAGTGATTCAATACTTTTCTAAATGACATGCAAGTTTATTTTACAGATCAGTGAAAAATACTTAACTACAAATGTATAAATGAGAACAAATAATGACAACATCAGATTTCATTTGGGTAATGTTAATTCTCTAATATCAGAGATTTATGGAAGGCAAAAAAAAAGAGTAGCTTCCACTTTACACATCAATTATTTTAATTAATGAATCTAGCATTGCTACTTCTTTACAGGACGATCTATCTTATTTCTCATAGGATTAAACATTTGACATTTCCACTGAATATTGAGTGTACAGGTAGTGTATACATAACTAGTGACTGGCAGAAAACAAAGTGCACCAATGAGGAGCCACTCTCATTTCAGAGTGAGATGACAGGTACACTCATAGGAAGCTGAGGTGGAACTTGTTGCGTTCAGTATATTTATAACTGATCTATGAAAAAAAATAAGTGCCTTCAAATACGATATTGATCAGTAGGTTTGCTCTGCCACTGGGACCTGGGAAACCAGCAACTGGGGAGACTTTGATATAGGGGTAGCTACTGGATAGACTGACTATCTGAGTGCAGCCCCTGAAGGGATTCACCTTGTTTGTATGCATGTATACATTAATTAATGGACCTCCATCCTGCTCAGCCAGACAGGGGAGCAGGATGAGGACATTAGTGTTGCCTGTCTTCCAGTAACTGGCCATATATATAAGTGTATATGTGGGTTCTGTGTATGTGTGTGACTGCTGGGAATGCATCTTCAGACTTGCAGCTGGTAGGACCTGAAGGGACATGGTGCAGCAGTATCCTCAGGTATCTGGGAGTGTTGGATATTTTCTTCTAACATTGTCCAAAGGGAACTCATCACATTGCAATGGCTGTGGTAGTCTTGTGCAGCCTGGAGCAGTGGTCCCAGGCCTCTTGTACACTCATCAGGTTTCAGTTGCTCTGATAACTGCCTTGTTCTTGTTTTCACAATATGTGACCGTTGGCATTCCTTAAACATCAGCTAGGTATGAAAATGGGTACAGATCTTGTTCACTTCCCATCCCAAGATTTCCTCCTCAGGGAGTGTTTGAACCACCTCATTAACACAAGATTCTCTGCATGTCCCTTTTGTCCATACAATGCTTCCCATTCTGGGTGCTGTGGTTTATAATTTAGAAAGTGTGATCCTAGGTGTGAACCTTATGAGGTTTTTGAATAGCACAACTGCAATTAACTTCTTGCAGAGCATATAAATGTGCAGTAACCTCTTAGTGCAAATAACTGGCTTGGGGGAAAAAAAAAAAAAGTTAATGATGCTAGAGATGGTTTTTCCTTGCAATGCTGTGCAAAATAAAAATATGCATTATATAGTTACCAATTTTTAATATACTTAAACATTATAAATGTACATATTTATTTAACAAGACTGAGTTAAAACTTTTGTATTATTAAAAATGACCCTCCTCATTTTAATCTGTCCTATGTGTTCATACGCTCATGCTTTTGCATATACATATATATTTATATATACACATAATTAAGCAATTTTTAATGCCATTTGTTCATGTGAAAATGGAAATTCAGTTTTAATTATTAGAATGTAAAAGAAGAAGGTATTTTGTCCTGAAATAAATGCAAATCAACCTGCAATAACAGTGACTTTCATTGCAGTTTTGGCTCTAAAGACACAACCACTAAATTTGCTCAATCATATTTTCATGTTGAAAATACACCGTGATAGCAAGGATCAGTAAAAGTACTCTTGTACTACAAAATAATGTTTCATGTTTTATTTTTGTGCAAAACTTGCAAAGGTAATATTCTGAAGAAACAAGTTTTTGATGTTTATTTTAGTTGAACTAAAGGAGCAGAACTTTAGTTGACCTAATGGAACTGAAGGAGCAGGAGAAAGCTGACAGCCATCTAAGGACAGTTTTCTGAGCATGCTAGAGCTGTATTTCTGTGTGTAAGAAATCAATAAAGGAAGGCAGGAGAGCAGCATGACTGAGTATGGACCTCCTGGTCAAGATTAAGTGTGGGAAGGAAGTGCACAGGCAGTGGAAACAGGGACATGTATCCTGGAAAGAATAGAAGGATGTTGTGTAGGGATGAGATTAGGAGAACTAAGGCACATGTGGAGATGAATTTGGAAAGAGTTATGAAGAATAATAGTAAGGGCTTCTACAGGTACCTTGGTAAGAAAGTGAATATACAAGAAAGTAAGAAAGTGTACCTCCTCTGATAAATAAGGCTGGAGAATAAGTGACCACTGACTTGAAGAAAGCTGAGGTCCTAACAATTATTTTTTTTTTTTGCCTGAGTTTTCAGGCAAAATAGTAATCTCTCTTTCCACGTCTCTCTAGTCCCTGAAATTCAAGTCCTTCCCATCATAGGAGAAGATCACCTGAGAAACCTGAAAATACACGTCCATGGGCCCAATGAAGTGCATCCCAGGGTCCTGAGGGAATAATTGTCTGATGTGTTGCTAACTCACTTTCCATAATATTCGAAAAGTCATGGCAGTCAGGAGAAGCCACCAGTGACTGTGAAAAGGGAATATAACACCTGTTTTTTAAAATGTAATAAGGATGGCTATGAGAACAACTGACTGATCAGCTAGCTAAGATCATAGACCAGAGCCTCCTGGAAGATATATCAATACATATGGAAGACAGCAAGATCATTAGAGACAGTCAACATAGCTTCATCAAAGACAAGGCATGCCTGACTAAGCTAGTGAGCTTTTATGGTAGAGCTACTATATCAGTGAACAAGAGAGGAGCTACAGATGTCATCTACCCAGACTTCTATAAGGCCTTTGGTACAACCTCCCATAGTATTCTTGCCACTAAATTGGAAAGATGTGGGTTTGATGGATGGACTATTGCATAAAAAATTAACTGGATGGGTGTGTCCAAAGAGTTACAGTCAACATCTCAATGTCCAAGTGGAAACCAGTAACATGTGATGTCCCTCAGGGGTCCATACTGGGATCAGTGCTGTGTAATGTTTTTATTCCTGACACAGACTCTAGGATTGAGTGCACATGCAGCTAGTTTGAGGATGGTGCCAATTGTGCTGAATGGCACAGTTGATGAGCTCCAGGGAAGGGTTTCCATCCAGAGGGATCTTGGCAGGCTTGAGAAATGGGCCTGTGATTCTCATGAAGGTTATCAAGTGAAAGGTCAGACTTTGTGCTTATTTCCTGTTAGTCTTTTATTTAGTGTATAGATATAGCTTACATTTGGTTTTTACATTACATTACCTACAAATCAGGTAGTTTGCTTTTACCTCATTGTTTGTAACAGCACAGAAAAATGCAAGATCACCTTACACAGGTCAAAAAAGGAGTTACTTGCCTTGAAAGACATATGTCCGTGGAGTGGATGAACCTGGATCTATCTAGTCATTAAGAAAGGCTCGACACAAGCCTGCAATTCACCACTCAGAGGCCAGGAATCCTCCATCCATATTTGACTCCATGTCTGGATTGCTGTCTCATGAAATGCATCCCTTTATGAGTAGCTAAAAGACTGCTAATAATGACAGCAATTGTCTTTTGAAAAATAGCTACTGATTTAATGATTAGAGAATTTGGTTTGGACAGAACATGATTTTCTCTTGTATTTGATTCTACTTCAGCCTTCAATGAAGGCTGACCCAGAAGATGCCCTGCCCACTAACCTATAGAATGATATTGTGGAAGCAGGATTTTTACACACAAAATAAGATTAGAGAAGAGGTAGCCCTCTGTGCACTATGTGATCACATGGTTATTTCAGATGAGCCAGAGGTCCTCCTGCTTCTTGTTCTGTTTGTTTCATTTTTAATTTGCGATAGGGTGGTGTGGTTTTTTGATGGAAGACAGAACGAGATAAGGAACATAATTTCAGTGAATGTTTAAGGAAGTCAAAAAAGGTAAGGTCTTTTAAAGGTATTTTTGTTTTGCTGTACTTCGTGGATTTTTATGGACAGGAATGAGATTTTGACTTCACTAATAACATTTCCTAATAATAAAATTTGCAGCTCCCCTCTGTGCTGTTAGCATTGAGATGCACTTATTCAGTTCTGAAGACACAAGCTTTTTAAATTGCTTTAGACATGCCAGAATACATGTTCTTAGACATTATGCTTTTGCATAGTAATAATAACAACAACAATATTTGTAACTGAATTCCAGGGTCATTAGCTGTGTTCTACACTTAAGAGAGCAGAAAGAGACATAAATAATTAGTTTAAAAGTTTGAATCCTCCTTAATATTTTATTACCTCTCCTGGAAGATAAAAGGTAAATTTAAGTTCTTTTTTTTTTTTTTTTTTTTTTTAAATCAATTCCTTCCAGTCTTTCAATATAAATTTCTTTTCTCACCAGAGCTTTAAGACTGAATTGTCAGATTTAAAGGTAAGGAGTCATCTGGGATCTAGAAGCAGAACTACATAATTAAAATGCTAATTAAATTAATATGTTTTACAATATAAGAAATAACTTTAAAACTGAATTATGGAAAGGATAATATTCACCATTTCGCTTATTTGCAAGAGCAATACCTTTTTTTCCAGCAAGCATTTTTTTTTTTTTTTTTTTTTTTTAAATCAACTACTCTCAGGTCTTCAATATAAATTTCTTTTCTCACCAGAGCTTTAAGACTGAATTGTCAGATTTAAAGGTAAGGAGTCATCTGGGATCTAGAAGCAGAACTACATAATTAAAATGCTAATTAAATTAATATGTTTTACAATATAAGAAATAACTTTAAAACTGAATTATGGAAAGGATAATATTCACCATTTCGCTTATTTGCAAGAGCAATACCTTTTTTTCCAGCAAGCATTAAACATAAAATAATTCAGTAAATTAATTTGGAAATATTAATATAGTGAAAATGCTGACTTTGTGTAAGAATTTTTAAAATGGTCTGATATCAAACTGAAGTGTAACTCTAGAAATAGATGACAAATTAAATAAGGTATTTCTTGTACTTTACTGTAATACATAATCCTTCACAAAACCTTTTAAAATTAGAATTGCCAGAAAGAAACTGAAAAAATAGGATCAAAACCATACAAAATATTTGCTGTAAAAATGACAGCTAAGAGACTCTTCAGTTATAGTGGATGATTTACTGGCATTATTAGAGAACTCTGGAATGTCTAATAGCAGGCTAAAGTCAATGAGGTCTGATTATATTCTCATAGCTCCTTACATATTAAGTCATGAATAGAATAGTTTTATTTTAATCACATATCTAGAATTATTAGACTTACGATACATTTAGTATTTCATTTTTCAGATTAAGGAGTTAACTTCTAGAATATTTTAATTAGAATATTAATTACATCAAATCTTCACATATAAAAGATGATATTTTACATTCCAAAAGTGAAAGTATGCTCAATACATTGTTAGGAACTTGATTTTCACTACTCTTTACACTAAGTAGAAGATTTGATTTTTTTCACAGGCCACTGAAAAAAAAACCAAATAAAAACATAATGAACATTTGCTTAACAATGTCATTGAATATTATTCAGGCAGTACTTAAACATATTTGTGTATTATAAATATCCCTTACTGTAAAAGAGAGACAAGATAAGAACCAACAAATAATGTCCCATTGTGCCAGCTTATATACGAACAACCAACAAAGTAATTTAAAAACAAAATTTCATTTGTTAGTAGTCTGTTTTGATGAAGCAAGTGTCACATAAAGGAACTGAAATCTATATTTGCAAATTAGGTACTTGGAGCAAACTTTGCTAGATATTGAATCTTATCTGTTTACAGTATTACAATGTTAGAAGAGTATCAGGCAGTACTTGGGATATTAATGCTAGTATCATGCCAGGCAACTCTCAAGTGTTCTTCAAGAGTAACAGGCAACAATCACTGGACAATAATTGAAAGAAACAGGTTTATTTGATCAATGTCTTTAAAGACAAAAAAAGAGAAGGAAGAATGTGTTGAGAGCTTATGGGTGAGAGTTAAGGGGCAGGCTATTATGAGTGACACTCTTATGGGTGTTTACTACAGACTACCTGATCAGGATGAGGAGGTTGATGAGGCCTTTTACATGCAGCTGAAAGTAGCCTCACAATCACAGGCCCTGGTTCTTATAGAGGACTTCAACCACTCAGATATTTGCTAGAAAAGCAGCAAGGACATTGAAGAGTACATTTTTCATCAAGCAAGCTTTTCATAATTCAAGATGTCAAAAACTGGAAGAAAAAAAAAAGAAGTCCCTTTTCCTGAGTTCCATTTGAAAGAACCATGAAAGAAAAGCAAGCAGAAAATAAGAATAAACCTATGAAAATCAGTTTCCCTTACAAAGGAGGTGGCAGTTTTGCCATACCTTAAACTAAGACAGACTCCACCTAAAAAAATTGTCAAACCATTGTAAGCCTAACTGAAAATCCAGCATGTTACTTCTTGCTTTCCCTCAGTACAGAAGTTTTATTAGGTAGCATAACCTGTCTTGAGTAAGCTCATGTTGAGGTAAAGATGCACCTTGTCAAACCTTTGACAACACAAATTAATTAATTATATTACTATGGTTTTTGTGCTATAACCCCATTTAACAACCAAGCACTACACAGGCACTGGCTCAGTCTCCCATGGTTAGTTGGAGAAGAGAACTGGAAAGATAAAAATGAGAAAATTTGTGGGTTGAGATAAATACATTTCAATAGATAAAGCAAAAGCTGCACGTGCAAGCAAAATAAAAGGAGTTCATTCACTGTTTCCCATCATCAGTCAGATGTTCAGCCACCCACAGGAAAGCCAGGCTCTATCTAGTATAACAGTTACGTGGGAAGAAAAATACTATAACTCTGAGCGCCCATCTCTCACCCTCATGCCCCTCCCATTCCTTCTTCCCCCAGCTTTATTCTGAGCATGATGTCATATAGTATGTAGTACCATTTTAGTCATTTGGAGTCAGCTGTCCCAGCTGTGTCTCCTCCCAACCTCTTATGCAATTCCAGCCTAATAGCTGGGGGAGTGGTGTGAGGAATAGAATAAGCCTTGACGTTGGGTAAACACTGCTCAGCAAAAACTAAAATGCTGGTGTGTTATAAATTTTTTTCATCACAAAACCAAAACACAGAACCATATAAGCTACTATAAATAAAATTAACTCTATCCCATCCAAAAACTGGAAACAAAGTTGTGATTCTTTTCACTAGTGATCATTAAAAACAGTTGTAATGAGATTCAGCATCAGACACAGAAGTGGAATTTAACTCTGTGTTATGATGCTTGCATTTAGCTGTCAATATGGGTGATTAGATGTCCAACTTTTTTTAAAGTTTGTGGAAATCTGGGCTCAGTTCTGTCATATATAATGCCCTAAGAGATGTCTTAGGGTACCGAGAAATCCTCTTCAGGTGTATAATTGATAGCCCCAAAGACTTCTCTGGGATAACATAAAATGTCTCAAAAACACTAGAAAACATTAGTAAGCATATAAATCCTATCCCATGTGCCTAAAAGTATAATGTGAATCCCATGAAGAAGTACCAGTCTGCAAATGGCTGAGCACAGCCTTGTGACAGTCTGATGAGTATTATCAAGGATGTTGTTCAGTTCAAGAGTAAATAGATTAGGAGACTAATGCAAAAAGCTTTTCTACAATAGTAGTATGATTGTGGGCCAAGAAAGCCTACCTGAATTATGTCCCTTAAATTATTAAGTGTTCAGACACACACCCAAAACCTTCAGGATTTGGGCAGCTGAACTGAAACTAACATAATGCAAATATGTTACAGATCTCTTCAAAGAGATTCAGTTATCTTCTGGCCAATGTTTTACCTCCCCTCTTTTTGATCCATCTGGTCATTTTTAGCCTTGAAAAAAGACAATCTGCCAGCAGAGTATACTCAGCTGAAAAATACAAATAAATTTCTTAGTGGTTTACAAGAGATAGGTAATATGTAATAAGATACTAAAGTAAACATTGGCATGCTTGCCACCTTTGATAAGACACCTGAGTAAGTGTTCTCTACAGCTTCTAGGAATTAGTATTCTCAGTGTCACTGTGTTACTGCCTTCCATAAACATTAGCATGGTGATGACAATGATGACTCAATTTTTTGATAACTCAGGCTGATGTTCCAGTAGCTCCTGGCTTACCTTTGTCTTGGATTATTTGGTCTGTTGCGGTCTTTTGTTTTGTTTGTTGGGTTGTTTGCTTTGGGTTTTTTGTTTGGTTTTGGTTTGCTTTGGGTCTTGGTTTCATTTTTTTTAGGATATTATAATTTTCTTTCCTTCTGAGTCCCAGCTCATTTATCCTACTTCTGCCTTAAATTTTGCCTTTCTTAACTCTCTACAGATTTATTTGGTGTTCATTGTCATAATTTAACGTTTTATTGAGAAGACTGGGTCAGAAGCCTGCAGCAGTGTTGTATCAGATCTCTGCCTTGTATTCTTAGAGAACATGCATCTCCATCTCTATGAGATAGAAGGAAGATTTCAAGGGGTCTAACAGAAACAAAAGGGTACAGATGGTACCAGGGAGCCAACTGGTCTCTGAAGCTCAAAAATAGTTGTACCCAAGAAGGAGAGGTCGGAACTTAAATGCCCAAAGAAGCTCTATGTTTATTCTGCAAGGACTGAACAGTTCATGTTATATGAATACAGTGAAAAGAAGGGGAAATCCAGGATAGCTAAGAAAAAA
>NW_009954222.1:7019268-7156702 GCF_000747805.2 Chaetura pelagica | reverse complement strand
GGGAAAACCAGAAAAGCTAAAAAAAAAAAAAAAAAAAAAAAAAAAAAAAGGAACAAAAACCAAGCAATGAACTGAGGTCAAGAAGCTTCCATACTTTTTTTTTTTTTTTTTCATATAGATCCATCACAACCTCTTCTAATGGCCCCAGGGGCAAGGTTAAACTCTTTAATTCTTTATTACTCAGGAGTAATGACAATTACCCAGGAGGTTCAAACAAAGCACAGCATTAGACAACAAAGAACTTGCTACATGGCCACTCACTCAGCTCCAGAACCCTTCCCCCCTCCTCCCCTGACACACACACATACACATACACACATACACACACACACACTGAGATGGGGAGGAGAAAGGCCAGCTAGGAGCTTGTGGGTCGATACAAGGACAAGGAGGTTTCACTCACCATTTACAGTCCCAGGCAAAACATACTCAACTTGGGGGGAAAATAATAATTTAATTTAACACTAATAAAATGTAAAGAAAGCACAGACAAAACAAAGAACAGTGCTTAAATTCATTACCCCCACCCTTCCCTTCTTCCTTCACCCAAATTACTTTGTTCCTGATTTGTCTATCTCCTTCCCCCCAGCAGCACAGGGGGGTGGGGTTTAGAGACAGTTCACAGTCTGTTGTTTCCTGCTGCTCCTTTCTCCTCAGGGAAAGGATTCCTTAGAGTCCTTCCCTTCTTCCCTAGGGGGTCCCTCCCATGGGAGAGTCTTCCATGAACCTCTCCTTCATGACTCCTCCCCATGAGGTCAGGAGCAAGCTGCTCCAGTGTGGGCTTCCCACAGAATCACGGGCTGCTTCAGGAACAGTCAGGAACAGTATCTCTGGCCTTGGCTACCTGAGCCGGGGAAGCTTTTTAGTAGCTTTTTACAAGAACCCCTCCTAGGGTTCCTCTCCTGCAGCTGGGACAATACCGGAACCAAACCAGCTCAACGCATTAATGTTATTCACAAATCTAGGGGTTATAAGGCACAAAACTTGGCAAAACTAGCAACAGTGTTACTCTTACGTGCCAAGAATAACAGGAAAATCACTGTAGGCCTTGTGTTGCTTATTTATTTTAGGCAGGAAAAGAGAGAGAGAGAGAGAGAGAGAACAAGAGATAAAAGTTTGAGAGACTGAGAGATCACCATCCCTGATCCAACATTGGGTCTCCTGTGCGGAGAGAGCCCTTGAGCTTTGTTACATGCCTCTATTTCTTTGCTCCAGCACTCCTGGAACATTGTCTCTTAATTACTGTATCATTTACTATTGGTCCAGTTGTCCCTGCTTGCTATGTACTACTACTATACAGATTCCTAGTGTTCCTCAACAATCTTCCCTTTATTGCAGTCCCACCCTTTCTGAGTGGTTTCATTTCAGGGAAAAGTTTCTGAGTGTTTGAGACATTCTCCCATTTCGTAATTACTTCTATGACTCTTATATCTTATATGATACTTTCCTTCCATACACTCAAAATTTCTATGTAGAAACAATTCTTTATTCCATTTTTTCCTCACTTCCTTTTATTTTTCAAACTCAGCTTTTTCCTTTTAAACCTTATATGCCACCTGCCCTCTAAATCTTACTTTCATATTTTTATAACATTCTAAAACCTTTACTCTTTCTGTAGTTCTTCTATGTGTTAATTTTGGAGACTGTCACTTCTTGTAACAATGTGAGATAAGCAGCACACAATATGGTTGTGAAGGACCAGGTATTTCCTTACACGAACATGAAATGTCCTTTGAGTCAGCCGACAAAACTGACTTAAAACGGTTTCTCCACGCGGCAGGAACCCCCCTCTGTGTGTGTGGGGGGGAGCAGCTGCTGCAGGGGAGGAGCCGTGGCCGGAAGCAGGGGCAGGACTAGGTCCCGTCTGATTGGCTGAAAAGCCCGGAAATGCAAAACTGGCGCCGAAGAACCCCTGAGAGAGGCAGCGCGACACGCCCCTCTCTCTCTCGCTCTCTCCTCGTGTGTTCGAGGCAGTCGTCTACACACACTGCCTGCCGCCGCCATTTTTGCCTGCCCGCTCTGCTACTCGCCCGCGTTTCCAGGGTCTGCAAACAGCTGTGCAGCAGCTACGGGGGGGGGGGGGCGACCTGCGCTTGGAGTCCCCGCAGCTTCTTTGCTACCCAGCTCATCCTACCTGCACTGCCGTGGTGAGACAATTCCGGCTACCCCAGCTTATAGGGGAAAATATAATCCAGCCATTCGGGCATACCCCTCCCCTCTCCTTCCAGCACTTGAATAAGATGTGTAACTAAGGTGTACCCATATATGTTTAATGTGTTGTAATCACTCCTTTTGAACCTCCTGCCCCAAATTGCTTTGTTTTCCCCACAATAAACCTTGCTGTTGTTAGAAATTTAGTAAGCACTGAGCGAGTTATTCACTCAAAAAAGTCGGGACATAAGTTCCTGTATCCTCTGTGTGAGGCGATACCCACGTGTGGATCTCTCAGCAAATCCTGATAAGTTAATACACTCCAATAAGGAGATATAATAGGTCACGGATCGTGACAATGGTTTTAAAAGTACATTTTCAAACATTAAAACAGTGAAAATAAAGCTTAGATACTACTTTTACATTTTAAAAAATATTTACAAAAAAAGACTAAAGAAATTCCCCATTTTAGTAATTGCATTTTTCTGACATCTGTTTTAGTTAAAAAGCTCTTTGCTGACAGTCTTATGTTGGCACCGGATTGTCTTATCTCCTACTTGCTCTTGCCAGAGAGGACCTAGATGAGCAAAGATCAGAGTTGGACTAACAGGAAAAGCAGTATCACTATCCCAATACCTGTAGACAACACTGAGATCTCCCATACTTTATGAGGCCTAAGAAACTGGCAGGAAAAAAATACTACACATCAAGGAAACCTATTTATTTTATGGTCTAAAAAATCTTACTAAATCCCAAACCAAAATAAAAAAAAATATCCCAAAATATCAAATGATTCATCAAAAAAGAGTCTTACTCAAGATAAAACTTTAGAAAGACCTGTTAGGAAAACATTATATCCTTAAAAAAATAAATAATGAAGAGATTATCTGAATTTTTTATACAAAAAAAAGTTATAGCACTCAAGTATTCTGCTAATAAAAGAAAATTTGTTATCAAAATATATCTATCATTACTTCCCTTAATTCATGTTACTTTTACTAGATATATAGATTTTGTTAGACTCCATGTACCCCATTAAAAATGTATCATGCATTTTTAGTTAATATGAAAAACTGTTTATGCTATTTATACAGAAATTATGTAATACTGTATTATAAACAGCAAACCCTTCAATTAATATAATCATTGTATTAAAAAAAAAAAGAAAAAAAAAAAGAGAGAGAACAAATGGAACAATACAGACACCCTGATTTCCCCGAACATTTAATCCATAGTGCATTATCATTGACCCATTTAGTGCAGGGAGGACACAATAAATCAATGGTTGTTAACATTTGCATAAGTAGAAAAAAGGCAATTTCATGGGTCAGGCAACATAGTCTTGAGAAATGTCTGCAAAGCAGTAGTGCACTGACTGTTGAAAAGGACAAAGCCAAAATGACAATAATTCTTTGACTTTCATATGCATTATGAATTCTTTTTTTGTTGTGATTTTCATCAAACTCTCACTTTTTTGTTAGCTATATATCCATAAAAACTCAGACAAGTTTTGAAAACATTTTAAGTAGTATTGTTTTTAAATGACTGGGGTGGAGAAGAAAGAAAAACAGCCTAAAATACAACACAATGCACAAAAAAATTATAGATATTTTCTTTCCAGGGCTGGATCTGAACCATCACTAGTCCAACTAGATAATTTACTTTCATATTCAGTGGAAATCTCAATAGACAAAAGTCACCATTTTGCCAATTTTGACATAAACTCTAACCTCTTAAAACATCACAGGTGTACACATTAGTGTGGACTTGTCCACAAGATGTATACATTCCTAAAGGACAAAATTGGCCAGAAAATCTGAATGCTCTCCTGTGAACGAGGAATTGCACAAGAAAACGATGAGTGTACTTAAAATAATCTCTTCCCTAACGTCTTACATTTTTTCAGTGCTACACTTCTAATTAGGCTCAGCTGACTACTTAATTCATAATAGAACTTTACTTAGCTAAAAATAATATACCTTTTATTCACCTACCTTGACCTCCACATTAGCATGTAAGGAACATGACAGTGAAAAGCAGATGCTGAATTTTTATTAGACATCCTAGGATTTTCAGTTATGTGAATTGAGAGCTGAATAAGGGTGTCAAAGTGTTTCCTTTTTGTATTATTTAGAAAGAATTACTTATGCATTATTATAATACAACATATCCTGGATAATTGTTGCAGTTTGGGCCCAACACAATAAAGAAGCAGCCTCATGACCACTCACTCAACTCCCCCCTTCACATACACAATGGGATGAGGAGGACAAAAATCGTGGGTTGAGACAAAGGACAAGGAGGGTTCTTCACCCGTTAAGGTCCCGGATAAAACAGATTCAACTTGGGGAAAAATATTAATTTAATTTCACACTAATCAAACACTCATAGGACACAGACAATACAAAGAGCAGGGCTTGCATACGTTACCCCACCCCTCCCTTCTTCCCGGGCCCAAATCACTTTGTTCCCGGTTTCTCTCCCTCCTTCCCCCCAATGGCACAGGGGGACAGGAGATGGGGTTCAGTTCACAGGCTGGTGGTTCCTGCCACTCCTTCCTCCTCAGGAAGAAGGATTCCTTACAGTTCTTCCCTGCTTCCCCATGGGGTTCCTCCCATGGCAGAGAGTCCTCCACGAACCTCTCCTTCATGAGTCCTTCCCAAGAGGTCCAGAGCTCCTCCAGCCTGGGCTTCCCCCACAGGCACAAGCTGCTCTTGGTACAGTCACCTCCCCTGATGCCGGAATCTTCCAAAGCTACATAGAGTTCACTGGCAACAAAATCCAAGTTCGCTGGCCAAGTTCATCCCTCCTGGCTCCTTCAGAGAATGTCTCACCAAGTTCCTCCATGAGTGCAGAGGATCAGCCTGCCATCTCACCACAGGTTACAGGGAAACTTCTGCTTGGGCACCTTCTTCCCCACCAACCACCAGCACTGCTCTGCTTCTCTAACACAGCTCTTTTTAAAATTATTTTTAAGTGCTCATTCTGCTTAGGTGTCATTTAAGTTCTTTTATATGTTAATCACTGAGGCACCTCTATTGTCTCTCTAATGGCTTCTTGGCTGGTCTTGGAGCAGGGGGAGCTTATCACCTTCCTACCAGAGCCACTCCTGTGGCCCTTCCCCCGCTAATAAAAAAAACCACCAAACCAGTACAAGAATATATAAAAGAGGAAAAGAAGAATTAGAGGGGGGAAAAAAATGAAAAGAAAAAGGGAAAATAGAAAAAATATTATGCATTTATACCCTTTTAATAGTTTACTATATTAAAAAGTAAATTTCACTGCCCTTCTAGTAAAACAAATGTGTTGGTTTGGTGTGGTACTGTTTTGGAAGCAGGGAAAGGGCTCCAGGGATGGCTCCTGTGAGAAAATGCTGAAAGCTACACACACACACACACACACACACACACACAAAATCTGGCTCCACCTCTGGTTAAGGCCAAACTCATCAGCCACGGTGGTCTCTGTGATTAACAAGGTCAAAGAACTGATAAAAGACCTCAGGGCAGAGGAGTGGGGGAGGATCTGACACCAGGGAAGCTGGACTGTTCCTGAAGCAGCCTGTGACTGGGAGAATCCCATAATGGAGCAGTTTGTTCTCAAAGGATTGCATCTCATGGGAGGCAGTCCGTGTTGGAGTGGTTCATGAAGAACTCTGCTGTGGGAAGGACCCCACTTTGGAGCAGGGCAAGATTGTGAGGAATCCTTCTCCCTGAGGAGGAAAGAGAGGCAGAAAACAACGAGTGATGAACTTATGGTAAGCCTCATTCCCTGTCCCCCTGTGCTGCTGAGGGGAGGAGGTAGAGAAATCAGGAACAAAGTAATCTGGGCCCAGAAAGAAGGGAAGGGTGGGGTGAGGTATTTAAGCTTTGTTCTTTGTTTTCTTTTTGTCGTGTTTGCATCTGATTAGTGATAAATTGATTTTTTCCCCAAGTTGAGTCTGTCATGACCACGATTGGTCATTGAACCCTCCTTGTCCTGGTCTTGACCCACAAGATTGTAGTTGGATTTTCAATTCCCAATCCCTGAATTACTTTACTACTATTGTTCTGTTTTAAGACAAACCACAGCAGAAGCAAGTGTAAAAGCAAAAATTCAAAAAAGAGAGAAGAAATCAGTTTTAGCTAAGCCTATTGAACTTTTTGCACATTTCAAAATTGGAGCTTTACACTTTGAGGTCTCATGAGCTATGTAAACTACACAGGTAGCATACGATCTACCTTCTGAAATGTTATAGGCAGAGGGTCTTCTGGACATCTGTCTCCACTTACAGGCCAACTCATGTCACGACTTTCTTACTATTATGTCTTGCTTTATGAAGATGCTGTAGATGTCTGTTCAGGAATCAGTGGTAGGATTTATTCACATCTCAGTGGGTAGAGACAAGATGGAAAGGGAGAAGCAGAACATTATACTTCATACGCAGCATTCTGGAGGGCCTAAAGGAAAGGACAGCAGCCTTCATATGGTTAAAGTAGCACTAGTAGCTAGCCTATGCACACAATGATAATTTAAAGCATCAACACCAGCCAGTTTCTAATGCATCAAGCCATACATGCAGGAATTAATATTTGTTGCTTTATGAGTAGGCTATAGTGTTCTAATTTTAAATAGAATCAATAGTCTCATCAGAAGTAAGGAAATTTTGTCTATCTCACTCCTATTTTTTTTATTTTCTAGTGTACATTCTAAAATAGGTTCAATACATGAAAATTTAATGTCTCACTTGAAATACAGATTTCAAAAAAAATTGATTTAAACATTGGTCTGTAAACTCCAGATTTTTACAAAGCTATTTCTTTGATTTCCAAAGACAAAAGTGTATATCTAGTAATTAAGCAGTTAAGAAGAGTGCCTGAATTATTCTTAGAAAACATCTCACCTTGAAGGCATTGCAAGAGATGAAACAAAACAGCTTTTTCTTTTCTACTATTGCAGATCTGCAATTAACAGACTCTCTGGAGTTTCTAAGATAGTGGTAAAATAGAAGTATTGCAAAAGATAATTAAGTGTACAAACATACACACGAACACAAACAGCAGTGTCTAAGACCTCAGTAGTATTAATTTAAACAGTTCAAAATCTTTCTGACAACCCTAGTAAGCCTTATTGTCACTAATCAGAACTTACCTGATCCCCAAAAAAACCCATGCCACACACCTCAGAACAGCAAGCTCATATTTTTTTTTTAATGTACACATAGACTAAGCTTTTAATTTTTATACAAAATTGTTACTTGGATTCTAATATTGTACTCTAGAAACTTCATCTTGTGAATGTTGTTTCACATTTCATTTCTGTCTATATATACACACATGTATATGTATCTGTGTGTATGGAAAAGCTGAGGGGCTACCAACAGGGGGGCCTAGGGAGAGGAGCTTTAGAACCCTTAAGGAACCAGGAGGGGTGGAACAGTCAGGGGTCAGTATTCCCTTCCATTTCCTGCCATACTCTATAAGAGGCAGGATAACTAGAAGCCCAGCCCCTTTTTTCCTGCATCTTTCTTGCTGCTGCTGCTGTTCTTTGGAAGCTCCCGCTTTCCCCCATGCTCACCACATATTCTGCAGAATCCAAATCTATCATATGCTATAAAGAGCTGTGGACCCCTCTCCTGCCCCAAGGGACCCTCATCTTCATATTTTTTCAATAGTCATTCTTAGGTTGTGTATGTATTTGCATCAAAGTGTTTGTATCTGTTCCTCATCCCATGTGTTACTTCCCTTTTCTTGTTCCAGTAAGCCTGTTTGAGTTTTAATTTCCAACCTGTAAGTCTCTCTTCCTTATTCTCCTTGTATCTTCCCTTGGGAAAGTGGAGAGGGGTAATAGCAATTCTGCCCTCTGTTTTTTGGTTTGCCCTGACCATTAATAATAATTCAGGATTTCATAATACTTCTTTAAAAGAGTTTCCTAAATAGGTAATTTATTATATTCAGTTATATATGGGTACTATATATGACTTTCCACCAATTAGTTAAAAATTCCACTGGCTTCTGTAGAAATGTGCTTAGGTTTGTATTATAATACTTAAGAGCATTTCCTAGAAATTTGTAAGATAAGAACATGATTCAACTAAGGGAGATTAATGACACTTAATTACAGAATATTTGCTAAAGTCAGTATGTCAGCTGAACTCTAAAATCCCTCAAAGAAGAAGAAATCAGTCTACACTCTTATGAGCCATGTATTTCTTTTTAGAATATGCTTTGTAACAGCAATGCTGAGAGACAATAACAATAAAATATTTTCTAATGTCAGTTTTTTTTTTCTATTTTCAGTGTTAGTGAGTGGAAACAATAAATGTGTTTGAGCAACAGGTTGATCTTCAAGAGACCTTCTTAAGAACACTGTTGCATAAGCCTCTTCTTGGTTTGTGAAGAATGGAATGTCTTTTTTGTTTCCTTGTTCACTGGTTCTATTGAGTGCTCTATTAAAATAATTCACTGGGTCATAGAGAGGAAAGCTCTTTCCTGTGGGCTGGTCAAAAACAGGTAGAACCCACTAGACAGACCCAGATAGCAAACTCTCCAAGAATAAGTGAACAACCCAGTTGGAAGTAGACATGCAGATTTACAGAGGCACAGAAGAAATAACACTATTCTAGAAACACAAGGAGGCCTATTGAAGATTGTCACTCCCGGAAGTGATCCTAAAAGCTGCTTGTTTAAGAAAAAAAAGAGAAAAGTCCTACTGCAAGAGGCCAGTAGAATTTTTAGCATTGCCTTTAAATCACAGTCTATCTTGACTGTATCTGTTTTCCCCTGTGTAAGTCTACTCTAAAATCATTAAGGTGGGCTTTTTTGTTTGTTTTTGTGAGGGAAATAGCTTTGATTAATTTTCTTTTCTTATAAATCTGAGAATTCAGGATGGGAAGTTCCTTCAGTGCTTCTGATATGCTTACTTAAGACAGAGGAGCAACCATATCCAGGTTAAAGATCTAGATTCCTTGCAGCCCTATCACAAAACTCATTTATCTGTGATTAACAGCTGTGTGATTATTAGTACAATGGCTTTAGTAGATATCATCATCACCTGAGTATATGTGGTGTATTCCAGCCAGAACAAAAATGGCTTGAAGCAGCATTCAGAAGAAAAGTTGAGCTTAATAGTTATGGAAACTTAAAACCATATACATTATATAACAAGTGTATTTCTATATTTTGTTATGTTGCAGTTTCTATTATTTTCCACAAAGCATTAGTAGAAGCTGGATGCCAAATCAGAGACTAAGATGAACAACCTTGGGTGTTTCGCTACTTACAAAGCATAGAAGTTAAAGCAATGTGTGGTTAAGTGCTCTGAATAGTCAGTGTTTTACATGTAGTAGTCTGTGCATATTTGCTTTGGTTGCTCATGGGGAAATAATCAAAGTTTGTGAAAGACTGTCCATTATTCCTCAATAAGAGAGAAAACACATTCTATAAGAGTGAATATGTGTGCTAGTCTGTAGATTTTGAGAGAAACCCTTCCTTGCTGATACAGTCTTCCATCAATAATCCTAGTAATATTATGCAAGGTGCTTGCAAGATTCAAGTGGTCAAGATCTTTTGAATTTTTAAATACATCTTGAATCACTATGAATTTGCTGCAAAATGATAACTGAGCATGAGACAGTACATGAAGTTCAAGGAATTTATATTCAGTTGTGATTTTTCTTCTTCCATAATCTAGGATTAGAAATGACAGGAACACAAAAAAAAGGACATGAAAGAATGAAATCCACTTCTCAGTTTCTGACCTAGAAATAGAATTAGACAAGGTTTCAACTTCTCCTTCCCCATACATTTTTTGTCTTGGGGGGAATATGTGGAAAATAGTATCTATGTATTCCATCACTGTAGGACTGGTGTCTGCACAGGTCTAGCTGGTTGTTTAAAGCTAATTTAGTGATAATTACAGTCCAGTACAGCAAAGAGACAATTTATATTATTTTTTAATTTATTAATTATAAAATTTATATTAAAAATACAGTAATGAACAAAATCTCTTGTTCCAAGAAAGATCTAACAGAAAATATTTCTTAGTGATGACATTTAAAAAAGCAATAAATAACAAACAAGGTCACTGTACCATCATCTAGAGGCAATGCTGCAAAAGCCTTGTTTATATTCTGAGACTTAATTAAAGATGAAAGATGCCCTCCAGTTTTCATTAGGAATGTGTTCTGGAAGAAGTAGTATTTCTAAATCTGACACTGGCATTCATTTTCATTTTCCTAATGGTCGTCCTTCGTTATCTTACAGATAATAATATTTTAGTCCAAAGTTTTGAAGTCTCCATAAATCTGTCTGTGTTTTTCACATTGCAGCTGTGTTTGTAGTCTATAAAGACAAGAATATTTACTCCTAGACAAAACAAAAGAAACAGTATTCCAAGTATGAATTGGAAATTGTAAATTTTCAATTTTTTTTTTGTGTTCTTATGAAAAGTATTACCTGGGTTTACTCAGTCCCATAAGGTCTTTAATTTTTTAATAAAGCTATGACCTGACTCAGAGAGGCAAAATCTCCTCTCATCTCCCCACACTAACTTCACACTGGCTCCAGATTTGGAGTGAGACACAAATGGGACAAGATCCACACCCCGATTTCTAGAGAAAAGGAGCCCGTGTATGCAATAATATAACTTGAATCAGGCTCAGGGTACTGCAACCAGCTTGCTGGAAGCCTCAGTGTGCAATAACAAGTCACTTAAGTTGTATTTTGAAAGTCTTTCACTAATGAAAACAAAGCAAACTAACAAAGCAAAGCAACATAAAAAAGCCAACATATTTTAAGATGTTGAGATCAGCTTAAACTATTACATGTCTCCTGTTAATTAAATAGCTATGGGAACGAGCAGGTATCTACAAGCATATATATATAAACAAATATATTTCCATAAAGTTTAATCTTAAGGAAAAGAAAAAGCAAATTTTTAAGAGTGGGAGATCCTAAACAATCAAATAAAAAAAGCCAAACAACAAAATCATCACATAACAAAAACAGGCCTGGTTATATTCTATAGTGTATTAATGTAACTGCACACAACTCACAAGGAAAGAGAGTTGTTAGTCTCAGATCCTTCAGGCTTATGAAATTGTACATCTCTCTATTTTATTTTATTTTTTTTTACAATAATTAATATGTTTTTCTTTTACATAAAGCATTTTTAATCCAGATACAGAGCCGATGAAGGGAAGTAAGTGTTTTATTTCTGTTTATAACTGCAAAATCTTTAATCTGCTTCTGAAAAGTGTAAAATGCATTATCCTTGCTGATAACTTTGGGTTATTTTACTATATTCAGGGTATTTTTTCTGATTTTATCTGTAATCACTCTAGGGTTTATCAAGTTTTTATACCAGACACCAACTTTCTAAAGCTTTTTAAAACATCTGTAGAAATCATCTGCATATGATCCCCAAGGAGATACAGAAATAAATATGACATATCTATATAAGCAGTGTCTTCCCCATAGGAACAGATAAGTATTCTTGGGGTATTAGGCCACTGCATCACAGTTTTTCACCTGTTTACCTGAATGTGCACTGTGGTCTTTACTGCATTATCAGTACAGGAAAGATCCTAGTTCTAAAATAAAAGTTTAACTTCTAGTGCATTAACAATCCAGTTCATCCTAATGGACTTATTCATGTAAGTATACATGTAAAAGTATGCAGAATTAAAAAAAAAGTCTTCAGACTGAAGGTTCTACATTTATGTTTGTGAGTTAGAAGTCCCTCATAAAAATGAAGTGAGCTTATTTTTCATTTTGTTTCATACAAGAGTTTTTGTTCACAGAGAGGAAAAAAAAAGCGCAAAGCGGTGTGGCAATGATTAAACAAAAAAATAGTCGACTGAAAGGGAAAAAAGGAGAAGAAATGTTTAGGTCTGAGTGCTAGACACATGTATGAACTTTTCAGGCTCATAAAATCTATGCCAGCACTTGTACGTTCCTTGGCTGAAAGCACAGCATATTACTTTAGTACTGTGCCTCAGTCTACTAAAAATCCAACTGTGAAGAAAGGTCAAATGAGAGCTAACAAAATTACTCAGATGTTTCACTTGATGTTGCAATTGTTTATTTAGTTATAGTTAAGTATTGGTTTTTATCACCTTGGTTTTATGGTCCAATTAACATTGGTAAAGAATACTAAGTATATCATGATACTAGACTTATCTTATAACTCATTGTGGGCTCAGTGTGCTACGTTGTACTTTTTTTTTTTTTTTAAATAATTAAAGTAAAACAGGACAAGATTGCAGTTCCCTGAATCTCAAGTTCCTGGAGCCTGCTGGAATGTCTAAAAGCAATGCCCAAACAGTACTGGACTACTACTTAAGAAGAACCTGGACTCCAAATAATTTCCTTCTTCCTCCAATACCTGGAGCGTTCATGTTGTATCTAGTCTCAGTGTAGTTGCTTTTTGTCAGTTTCTTCAAGGCCATGAAGGTAGGATATTGGATCCTTCCTAATTTCTAGCTCCACAGAAAACAAGTTAACAGATACCTCTTTTATTTTCTCTCAAGATTGTTTATAGACATAAGTCATCTACCTTTCCATAACTGAGTCTGAAAGCCAGCCTCAGATTCTGTCAAAAATGTGCAGGCTGCCAGTTTTAGAAAAGACAAGATATGTTAGCTGCCATAACTATTTAGATCCTTTGCTGCAAAGAGAAAAGGACAGTGATGCTGACTGTGAAGTGCAAGTTCATTTTTTCTGTTTTGCTGCTATTACTTTGCCTGGGAGAGAAACAGATAACCACATGAAAATCAGACTGGCTTTCTGTGGTGTGAGTTCTAATATTACCATCTTAGTATTTCATTAATTGTTCTGAGATACTTTTATTTTGTGCAAGTTTTCCTCATTACCTCTAAGCTCAAGCAGCTTGACTTTGATAAACAAAATCATGAGCAAAGAGAACTGGAGACAGGTAACATTATAACAACCTATACTTTACTTATTCTTTTGCACTTCCCCTCAGAAGTGTTATACTGTAAATGAGCTAAATTTGTCTCCCAGACTTTCTTGCAGCTGGCCATGCAACCCTAAAAAAGCATGCTGAGTCCCTGAGCTCACCATGCTGTCACTCTCACCTCTGGTCATCTTGTGGCCCATGTGGTTTCAGATCTGGGAGCTGCAAAGTTCTTTTTACTCCAGGGTTCACACAAAGACTTGGACTCAAGCAGATGGCTGAGGTTTCCATAGGTTTAAGCATTCCTTCTTTTAACACAGTTGTATTTCAGATATCCCTGTACCTATTTTATTGCTTCTGAAGCCATCTTTGTTGATACAAGAAGAAATCAGACATAGATGTCATGATCTTGTGAATGTTAAGGCTGATTGCAAATTCACAAAATATACCAGAAAAAAAAACCCAAAACA
Organism: Chaetura pelagica; assembly: GCF_000747805.2. Taxonomy (NCBI): domain Eukaryota; kingdom Metazoa; phylum Chordata; class Aves; order Apodiformes; family Apodidae; genus Chaetura; species Chaetura pelagica. The sequence goes on along the minus strand of NW_009954222.1, from coordinate 7,143,185 downwards.
ACAACCAAGAAAAACTACCTAGTAAAAAGACAAAGGTGATTCAAGTGTTATATTTCTCCTGGGAAGGTATCCTCTTTGAAATACTAGGTCCCTTGACCATGGAAGGAATCTGAGGAATACTTTGAAGAGATGTTACTTGCTGAAACCATTTATGTCAAGATCATAAAACATTTTAGCTGTTTGTAGTTTAAAAATGATGTCATATTGCCAGGACAGCCTCTAGAGGAAATATTTATTAAGCTGAATCATCCTCTGGAGATGACTCCTTTTCTTAATTAAGTAGAGAGTTGTGGATCCCAACACTTTCTTGCTATCCCTCTCCTACTTCTCTCCCCCTTGCCGTGTTGACACCATGGACGTGAGAGCAGAGAGACAGATCACTCTCAGGGGGCCAGGATCACCTTGACAAGTTGTACTCAGTCCCCTCTACCCCACTTTCCAGTAACTGTTGATATTGTGGGTTCATGTACATACACGTGAGAAAAAAAAAGAAAAGGTGAAATTTAAATGTTAAATATAAGGATGAAGAATGATCCAGAACACTAGTGAACAGAAGTATTAAAACCCCCTTCCTCCTATGGGTTATGGCTGTGTAAAAAGAGTAAGGAAGCAAGAGCAATACATAAGAAGAGAGCAAGCAATTCTTCATACTGTTATAAAGACTGCTTAAAATTAAACAACAGTGCCAAATGCATGCAGTCATTTCCTCCTTGAAATACAAGGTGGCAAGAGGTCTAGTACTTCCTGGAATTTCAGAGAATTTTGTTGTTGTTCTGGATCTCCCCATATCACTCTCACAAGAGACCAGGAAGGATGGGGGTGCAGGAGGAATTAAAATAAATTGCCTTAATGATTCAATGTACTGTTTTTATATAAACTGGCTGTCTCTGAAGTTTATCACAGAGCTATTCAGTGGAATTCTCTAATCTGTACTGCAGGACATACAACCACATCATAAGAAGCCATGGTCTTCTGCTATAATAGAATTCTTTTCTTGTCAAGCACTCTGATGTGTTGTCTTACAACACGTGTTGTCTTTTATCCGTGTAGAATAAAAGTCTTTAGTCTTTACTTAGCCACAGGAGACTGTGATTTCCACCTCATCTGCAAAAAAATAATTTTATGCCTCACAGTTCAATATAAACCATAATGCCACACAGTAAGGAGAGTTTTTAATTTTACTACTTTAAAGCTGCCATTTTTGGTTTTGCTTTCTTTAGGTTTTCATCCTCACAGCATATTTCTGTATCAGTTTCAGTATCAAAAGCAAAAGTTGCATTAATAACCATATGATAAAACCAGATGTACAGTTATTCATGTGCAATGTCATTAAGCAAATGCAGGCAAACTTCATTTATATAAAGTCTAAAACATCTACATGATAGACAGGGCAGTCAACGAGAAAGTTGAATGAGTTTGACTCTACTTACAGGCCTCCACTACAGTAGTTGCACAGAATGAATCAGAGGCTCAGTATTCATGGTTTGTCTGAAACATTTTATCCTCCTTGAAATCAAAATATGCTTTTTGTTTAATAGTTAATTGTAGAAGCTTATTTCAGTACAAGCCTGCTAGGAGGCAAAATACAGGAAATATCACATTTTGAAAATAAAAATACTTCAGGCTGAAAATGAAGAGATCAGGCCTGTTTGCTTTTGACATACACTTCTTACTGTATTTTGAGTATCTTCCTCAATTTATCTGATACATTGCCTCATTAAATTTGCAAGACAGTAGCTACCATTTTTTTTGCTTTTCCTCCTCAGTATCCTTCCTATGACATTCCAGTCTTCTTTTTAAAATGACTTTCTGAATTATTTATATCAATATCTTCATCTATATGAAAAACATCACAGCCTTTCAGTAATTTCCCTGTTCTCTTTTTCTCTGCACATAAACAGACACAATCACATACACTGGTTTTTTTTTAGTTGAAAAACTGGAAAACATGTCACAATATCAAAAAGCTTTAGACCCAGTTTGCAGTGTTGTAACAAGCCTTTCCCAGTTAAGAAATAGGTTCCTTGGTAATTTTTTGTGGTTTCTTTGATTTTTCATCATAAATCTAATCACAGTGAAAGTCATCATGTGTGATTTGCAAGAATGTTATCATTTGGGAGCTCTTAGTGTTGTGGAGAGAGAAATTGGAATGACAGATGACCTTGTCAATGAATCTGAGAAAGAGCTGTGCTGGTTTCTTGGAAGATACAAATTCAAACACAGTAGAAAATATTCTTATTGGATACTTCATAAATGTCACTGCTTCCAAAAAGGAGATGTAGCTCAGTAGCTGCAAGAATCCTTAAGCTATGAGTCCCATGCAGTGTATTTTCCTCCAGCTGATCCTACTGATGAACACTGAGTAGGTCTAGATATTTTATTAAAGGTTTTCTTTAAGTGAGAGATTGAAAAATGGACCTTTATCTACAGTGAAGTGTGGAAGTGTTTCTTATGTAAAAATAAGATAAAATATGTAGAATAGTTATTACATTCTTTCTTAATTCATAGTTAAAAAGCATAGAACAAGATTGCCTTTCTAAGGCTTTTCAGAAAATGATAATACAAAGCTCAAAGTTTCTGTATTTGCATGCATATTTGCTGGGTTTATTGTTCTGACTTGCCTTGTGATCAAGAGATAGCACAGCTTAATTTTCCCAGTCTTTTAAAATATTGACTGGCTTTACATTGAAAATTATTGCAGGGATAATACACTCTAACACAAAAGGTTAGACTGTTCTTTCCTGCTTCATACTATGACCCACTTACTGCAGTAAGTTATCTCTAGTTTTCATGTGGTGGGTGACAACAGTGTTATTTACCCATATACAAACATTTGAATCATAATCAAAAGCTGAAAGGGTGCCTCCTTCCCATTCATTGTTTTGTTGTTATTAATTTGCTGAGAAAGTCTGTTGCAAGTTTTTGTACAATGAAACACTAAACTACTCAGTGTAGTATCTCTATGCCTTTTTGTTGTATGGTACTAAACTGACTTCTGAAATTCAACTTCTGTCACTCTAAGAATATGCAACCACTCATATAGTAAAAATATATCTATTTACTGTAACAGTAACAACAACAGCAACTAAAAAGAGTAAGCAGTCATGCCTTTGTATACCTTTGTTTAAAAAATTTAGGAAGTGGAATTAACTAGACAAGGTGATACACTGCATCCTACCTACGTTGCTACACTTCTTTACCAGTCTGAATTTTCCTTTTGTGCCATATATTACATTAGACATAGAGGTAATGTAAACTCCTTATGTTAAAATGACATTGCACTACTTCCTGGATACAATATCATAGTAAAAAATCCTACTCTTCTCCAACTCAGCGTTTATCTTTCTCTTTTGTCTTAGACAAATAAAGATTGTGCAATAGAATGACATTTGTTGTACATAGGGCATTCAAAGTGATGTGATTCAATTATTTAGGATTTATCCTTGCATCAGGATAATAATACTGGGAATTTTTTTAAGTACTGATGCATCTATGCTGCTAAACAATTTATAGAGATTGTAATAACTGCTTAGTTTTTAAAATCCTTTTGGTATAAGAAAGCCATTGCACTTACTGCTTTGTTATAAAAGGTGTGAAGATGGAATCCAGTCCTAGAAGAAACGCTAAATGACTAAATTGGTTTTGATAGATTTTGTTCTTAATGAACACCTAGTGATTTTCTTTCATAATTGTATTGCCCTTTTGATATCTATTGTATTTTGCAGAAATAGATGATGTATATTTTTATATACTTCAAATTAATGGTGCACTAGAGACAACTACTTAGAATTCTGGAAATATCTGTGGGGCTGCTACTTTGGCAGACAAAAGAAAATGAGGGGGAAGTTTTTAGGCAAAATGTTATAAATGACTTTTCCATTAAAACAAATTTTGTGGGTTATTTTTTTTTGTGTATGTATTTCAAAACTCATTTGTAATGCTGTATCTTAGAAACAAAGTCATATTGCTGCTCTTGTGTGTTGACAATCTGAAATTATTTTCTGAATAGGAAAGAATCAGTTCTCTAAACGTTTGGAAGTATTCACTCTTTTTTTTTTTTTTTACAACTGTGAAGTTACACTCCATGGGTGTTTCATTATGAGAGCAAGTAAAAATTTGATGCCTTGATATCAATCTGAGCCTTATCTGAGACCCACACTGAATCAGAGCAGATGTCTCTTAATTGCTGTCATATGGACTTATGTTATGGGTCCAACATGCATTTCAGTCAGCACTTTAAGTGTGTAGAATCTTCTAATTTACATTTACTTAATTGACCACAAATTGGAAGCAGTTGAGTCTAGATGTCAGTGAAGTCAGTGCTAATCACATCATCACTGTTTCCCCTGTCTTGCATAACCAGGGATAGTGGGATTTAAATAGGTTAGAATGTGTCCTTTGGGTTTGTTACACCCAGCCTGACCTCATTGAGCCCTTGCAGCCTGTTAAGAGAGGGAGTATGGAAGTGTGAGAGATCACCTGCATCTGACTCCTGGGATAGGTATCCACAACTACCCACGTGGAAGAATGGTGCAGACAAGTGTCAAAGTCTCTGGGACTCACGAACTGCTAAAAAATAGGTTTGCCTGCTGCTGTTCCTTGCACCATCAGTTGTCACACCCTGAAAACAGAAATAAACTGTTAAAGAAACACTGGTTACTCTCACAGCCACAGGTATAAAGGACACTACTTATAATTCTTTATAAAGGAAATGTGAAGGGACTCAATAAAATATGCATGAAAATTAAATAAGTGTAACTGACAGTTCACATTGTCAAGTACATGAATCAAATAGTTTTATGGAAGGCAGTTTAAATTTTATTTAATTCTGAGAATTTCTATTTCATTTTTTTATTCAAGACAGAACTTCCTTGCGGTGACATTTAATTTTAATTTTTTTTTTTATTTTTTTTTTTTTTCCAATAGACATAGAATATTTATCTTTGGCTTTGTACTTTTTCAGGTGAAAAATATATGTAATAGAAACATCTTCTTCGGTCTGACATTCTAAAGCAAATTAAAATGCAAATAGCTACAATGCAGCTGTCAGCAATACCCCTAGGCTGGTTTTCAGCAAACTGCATAGGAACCCAGTGATATTTAGTTCTTTTGTTCTGGAGAATTGATTCAGAAAACTCATGTCTAAGCAGGTAAAATAAATGGGGGGGTGGGGAAGAAAGCAGGGATTATTGTTATTATGTAAAGTGTAACATCAGTTATGTAAAAATTAAAGTGTTTTAAATGGTTGGAGTGATCTTAGCAGGGTAGATTTATATATATATTTTTTTTTAATTATAATTTTTTTTAATTATTTTTTTTTTCCAAGAGGTGGTCTTCAGAATGATCTTGTTTTATCTGGAGATGCACAAGTCCATGGGACCTGATGAGATACATTCACAGGTCCTGAGGGAACTAGCAGATAAGGTTGCTAAGCCACCTTCAATCATATTTGAGAAATCATGATAGTGCAGTGAAGATCCCAGTGACTGGAAAAGTGGAATCTTAACTCCCATTTTCAAAAAGGGAAAAAAAAGAAGCCCCAGGGAACTACACACCAGTCTGTCTCACTCCTATGCTTGGCAAAGTCATGGAGCAGATCCTCCTGGAAACTACACTAAGGGACATAGAAAATAAGGACATTATATGTGACAGCCAATATGGTTTCACTAGGTGCAAATCATGCCTGAAAATATTGGTGACCTTCTATGATGGGATTACAGCATTGGTGGATAAGGAAAGAACACTGATGTCATCTACCTTGATTTGAGCAAAGCATTTGACACTGTCCTGCACGACATCCTTGTCTCTAAATTGGAAAGACATTGACTTGATGGATGGACCATGTGGTAGACAAAGAATTGGCTGGAAGGTTGCTCTTAAAGTGTGCAGTCAACAACACAATCACAGAATCACAGAATCACCAAGGCTGGAAAAGACATTTAAGATTATGAAATCCAGCCTATGACCAACACCACCACATCAGTTAGACCATGGCACTAATTGCGACATCCAACCTTTCCCTGAACACATGCAGGGATGGTGCCTTCACCACTTCCCTGCATAGTCCATTCCAATGTCTAATCACCCTCTCCATGAGGAAGTGCTTCCTAATATCCAACCTAAACCTTCCTGAGTCTCCTCTTCTCCAGGCTAAACAAGGGTGTTCAAGGCCAGGTGGAATGGGGCTTTGAGCCACCTGGTCTAGTGGGAGGTGTCCCTGACCATGGCAGAAGGCTGAAACTAGGTGATCTTTAAGGTCTTTTTCAACCCAAACCATTCTATGATTCTATCTCTAGCCTTCTTCCTTAGCAGAACCACCCATTCTGAGTTTTGATTTATTCTCCATGTCTTTTCAGGGTTGGGCATCAGGTTCTGCATTTGTTAAACCAGGAATAGTCTTACATATTCCAAATCTCTTCTAAGTGGGACATGTGGCAATGCTGGGTCATAAAGGAAGTAAGTTATCTTCTGTGATTTCTGACCTTCCTCTGACCTTACGTAGATATGTGAAATGGAATATCTCTGGTCAATTTTGCTGTCTGTCTAATTCAGCCTCCTACAGTGGGAGTAGTGTCTGAACCAGCAGAGTTAAGATGTGATCTTGAACACCTAGAAGTTACAAAAGCATTCCAGCTGTTATCAACCCAAGCTGGGACACTTTGCTACTAGTTAAAAGAAAGTTTACTGAAAGAAAAACAAAAATCAGTAAAAGGAAAATTGACTTAATCCTGGCTTAAACCAGTACAAGCAGAAAATAAATGTAATATAGCATTCAACGGTTTAGAAATTACTGGCAAGCCTAGTAACCCTGTTTAATCTAAAAAGTTGCAATCAGTTCTTCAAACAGGAAAAAAACAAACACACAAAGCAGTGAAAAAAAATGTTTAGTTGCTGTGTGTGATTAATAGGTAATTTGCTTCTTTAATGTAATTAATTGGGACTTATTGATAAACAGTGTCAAGAAGTTGTTAGAAATAAATATCTCCAAAAAAATTTGCCAAGATTTAGTCCTGGTTTTCACCAGAGAAATTTGTTATTCTTTTCACTTTGATTTTCTTGAAATTAATTTATTTAAAGATTGCTAAATCTTGTCTTATCAGCTCAGTTTTCCATCTCTAAAATCAAGGTGATTTAGTCTTTACTGGAACATTCAATTTTAAAGTTTTCAATCTTAAGTGTTTTATCTGACTATTTATTATGCATAAAAATTCCTTGGAAAATAACAACCAACTATTCAAGACTACCAAAATGGTAAGTAAGAAAAAATAGAAATAAAATCAATTAAGAAAAAAGAAATAAAGAAAAAGTTATTTAATATGAGGGTGATGGATCATTGGAACAGGTTGCCTAGAGATATTTTGGAGGTCCCATCCCTGGAGACATTCAAGGTCAGACTTGATGGGGCTCTGAGCAATCTGTTCTAGTGTGACATGTCCATACTTACTGTAGGGGGGTTGGACTAGAAGACCTTTAGAGATCTTAAATAACATCAAGCCATTCCGCCTTTACCTTTGAGTGGAAGGGCCCAAAGAAGTGGAACTGCAATATCATCAACATCATTGATCTCACTACTTGCCCAAGGCCTTAGCATTGTCTATTGCTAACAGATTTAGGCACTCATTTCAGCTACTTGCTCAAACATATGGTACCTCAAAGACCAAGAGGGAAGACATCACTTTGGGTCTGATTTTTTTAGTTCGCTTGCTTTTGTTTTTCCCACAAGGACTACTTCTAAGATAGAAGGCTCTCCGTTACCCAAAAAATGTCTTAATTCCACAGAAAACATGTGACAGGGTAAAAATAAAACTAAGGAAATTATCCTGCCACTATATTTGAAGGCATATGAAACTAAGTCTGAAGGAGCAATTAGTCATCAATGTATTCTAAAAAAAGGATCAATAAGTTTTTAATTAGAGAAAAGAAACTGTTTCCTCTGGGTATGCAGCATGTATTGTTCTATCTTTTATTTGTGCATCAATAACAAGGAATAGATCCATGGCACTAAGGACTGAAGACAGAATGGATGCTCATTAATGTTTAAAAAAACTGGACTCAGTCCCAGCTGTACTGAAGTTTTATCAGCTTAGTGTTGTCCATATTTTCACATTGATCAGAATTCTTGGCCGCGGTGTGCTCAAGACATGCACATCAATTATGTGACAACAGGTGTCTTACATGACAGATAAAAATAGAAGTAATTTTGCAGCATGTGGAAATAACTATGGAGAAGAAATTAAATTTGTCATCTCTGAAAATAAAACTCACGGAAAAACTAATAAAATCAAAGAATTGTTAAATATTAAGAACTGCTAACAATCAAAGAACTAATAATAAATGGGAAAATATTCTTTGTTTCCACAATTTCTGCCCTATGTATTTATTTATTTATTTAGAAATAAAAGGGAACTAAAGGGGAAAAAAAAGGAAAAAATTAAGAAGATGGGTTTACGGTAAAGATTGGATTATAGTTTTTTGAGGAAAAGTGATAAAGTGATGTCTGAAGGCTGATGACACCAGGACTTTTTCTAAAAACAATAAACCAAACAAGGTCATGAAGGTCAGCCCTGATCATTGCCTAAGCTTAGGGTTAAAGTTAGAGTTAAAACTATGAAAAATAACACTGCATTAATAGTGTTTCTTGTGAAATTTTCAGACAGTCTTAGGCTCAAAACAAGGCTTTTATTCCCAAAATAAAGCCAGGTGTGCCAGCTATCCCTGTCACTCTTGGATGTGGCTTATTCCAGGTATTCTTGAAGATGATACACTTGAAAAGCTAGATGTAATGCAAGTGACATGGATGGTGTTGCTCTCAGCATCAGCAAAAAGAGCAGAAGTGGTGAGGCCTGACTGATGTGTAGAATTTCTAGTGATGATGCTGAGAAGGAAGTCAAGTCAGCAGAAAGAGCCCTTGGAAAATGTTAGCCATTGTAGCCTTGTCAAGTTATGTGGCTCAGCTGAGAGCTGAGACTTCCTTACTTTGCCACCACATTTTATCTTGAAGGGATGGAGCAAGGGAAGAAGAGGAACAGAGAAAGATGACGGATAGTGCGAGGAAGAGAGGGAAGGAGAGAGGGAGGAAAGAAAGGAAAGAGGAAGGGACAAGGAAAGGAGGAAGGAAGGGAAAAGGGGAAGAAAAGAGGAGATAGGGGGAAGGAAGAAGGAAGAAGGAGGAGGGAGATAAAAAGCAAGACTGAAGCTGAAAACTGAGAAGAAGATGAGGTGTTTGACATTCTCTGATGTGTTCTGCTCTGTGTTCCAAGGCTCAGCTCTGACGAGGTACAACTCTATAACCTTAACTCGGACTTCTGAGAAAATTGTTATGTCACATGAAAGATCTATGAGAAATTCTCTAGAGTGTAACTATGCCAAGTAAGAAAGGTAGCATTCAGACAGGTAAGGATGTTGACAACAAGGATCACTAGCATTTCAAAGAGTAAAGAGAGAAAAATAAAAACATAGGAGGTATAAATTAAAAAAAGAAAGAATAGGGACTCAAAAGTTGACAAATTAACATCAATAATCAGCCCATTCTAAAGAGCAGTAGAAATCTTTTGTCTCCTAGTTGATTACTAATGGTCAGCAAAGTTTCCTCTGGGAATTATAAAAATATTAATGTTTTGCCCAGCTTATTAACATCTTTCTGATGTATTAACCAATGAATAACAGGGGGGTTGTTGGTTTGTCTGGGATTTTTGGATTTTTTGTTTGTTTGTTTTTTGGGGTTTTTTTTTGTGGTGGTTTTGGTTTTGTTTTTTTCTTTTCAGAAAGTAGAAAGAAGTAGAAAAAAGCATTCATAGTCTATCAGGAAAACACTAAACCTAAAGTAGATACTGAGATTGAAAGTAGATACTGAGATTGCTGTAGTATGTTGAGAGTGATAACCTTGACTACTCTATTAAGGCAATAAAAGGGAACTTGTCACTGTAGAGTGCAAAATCATGTGTTTGAAATCAGTGATTGAATTGTTGGTAGGACAGAAATAGGAATTTAGCACTGAAGTAGTTGGAAAGAATGGAAATACAGTCAATGTGTAAGTGCAGAAAAGTAGTGTTTAGTGTTATGTCTCTGCTGCAGAGGGTTTGCATTCAGCATGAACAATAGAGCAAGACCATCTGTGATGAATGGCTTAAAAAGATGGCAAAATAGAAATTCAAACTGGGTACTACAACAGTCGAGAGAAACTGAAATGCCTCAGAGGGTAATAATGAAAGAGCAACAATTACATTGATCAAATAACTTGCAGGAGCATGGCTCAACCTTTGAAAAGGAGATTTCAGCAGAAGCAGGGTATGCCGCTGCCCTCAGTGCATGTGTCTTTTCAGCAGAGAACACTGATCTTGGAACCAAAATGGAGTAACTGGTATGACCCAGATCTTTTTGACTGAGACCAACCAGATTACCCAAGCTTGCTTTTTGCACTTTCCTTTGCAGGAAAACCTGAGATAGTTAATGCTCCCTATGGCTCTAAAAGTGGTGGGGTTTTTGTTGGTTTGGTTTCGTTTTTTTGTTTGTTTTTGGTTTGGTTTGGGTTTTTTGTGTTTGTTTGTTTGTTTGTTTGTTTGGTTTGGTTTTTGTTTTTACAAAGCAGTCACAAGAACTAGTGATGTTGGTTATGGACCCATCAGAGTAGTTATCTGTGCTATCAATAGGCTTTTTGTATGGAATAAGTAAGGTGATTGGGAAAAGTTGCTATTTCAAGGTCAAAGCAAAACCCAAAAGTTTAGCTGGACTACTGGAGGTAGATATTTAAGAGGGAACTGCAATGAACTGCACTGAAAAGTCCTATGGGAGACCTTCTCATATCCAAAAGAGAAACAAGAGTCTAATTGAAATGAGCTGAGGGACCAAGGAAAAGACATAAATGCCTGGAATTCCTGTGAACAAAAAATATTGAAACTCAGCTTAAAAGAGTTTAAAAGGAGACTTGTGATTATTATTGAGTTATTATTTAATATCAGAAAAACAAGGGTTTAAAAATTTGTATTATATCACAAATATAAGTGTTCTCTGGTTTAACGTGACATCTAGAAACCATGGGAGGTCAATATTGAGGTTTTTACCAGACTTTAATATAGACTTTAAATTAAACAAAACCATTATACATTGCTTTTTCTTGAACAAACACTAGCATTTATAAAGACCAAAAGTAGGGCTGAGATGTTAAAAACTTAATGCTCATATCATGATATTCTACTCTGCTATCTACGTATCAGAGATTTATCTGCCTTTAAGATAAGAGTGTAAATTCCTGTTTCTATTATGGTTATATCTTTATAAAGGTGAGCTTAATATTTACTTTTTATGTTCAATATTGATGTGACCTAAAGTCCAAGGGGCACGAAAAAGTTCCAGAAGTTCACAGACTTATTTACAGCTACTAAATATATACAGCTGGCTCTAATTAATGCCACAGTTTTGCTAAGAAGGCAAAACTTAAGAAAAGAGTTTCAGTCTGCACCAGACCTCAGGGCTAAATTGGAGGCAAGGTTTTTAAAGGCCAGTGATTTATATTGATCTGCAGTTCTGCCAGAAGGCACTTGGCAACTATAAAATGCCAGATTTAGGATTAGTCTTAGGACTTATAACGAAACAGAAATTTCTTTGCACATAAATACAAAAAAAAGAAATGATGTTAGTTGTATGTAGGTTTCATTTTGCTTAAATAAGAATGACATATGCTGAATTATTTCTTCTTTCTTATCCTTTGCATATCAATACAAAGAGCTGCAAATTTGATCAAACCAATGATTGCTATGTATATGTTACCATGCTACACCCAGAATTCTTTATGTCCAAAAAAGAAACATATTACGTTTCTGCAGCCAAGAATTTATTGTTAATCCAATTTATGTTTCAATACTGCTATAGCCCATACTATTGAATTAACACAGAAAGGTCCGTGAATATTTCCATAGAGTATCAACCACAGCAATCTCCAATATCAGTTTTCTGTGGTGTTCTGCTTATCTTTCCAACGTTTCACTGGGTTTGAATGTTTATTTTTTCTGAAAAACAATTGAGGAAAGGGCTGTAGGGTGATTTCTCAGCATCCCAAAGACTTCTGCTGGGAGCAATGGGATACTTGAGGTAGGTTGTTGGTTTGTAGGGGTTTTTTTATCCTCAGTCATAGGGATATCTATGTGAGTTTTCCTAACATGACCTGATTCCTTCTTAATAGTACTCACCTGAATTTTGAAAGCCGCATGACAATCTTCCCCAACCTCAAGATAGAATACTATTTCTTGTTTGCTATGTGATGAACACCTAGGTTTTCCAGAGCTTTTACCTTATGGATAGTTACCTCTAGACAGATGTTAAAGCAAGCTAAAATTAGATCGGGCCAAGGTAAGCCAGGCAAATGCAATGTCAGCAGAAATAAGCCACTTATATTTTTCAGTAAGCAAGGCACATTTAAGTATTTATATGAAATGCTAATAGTATCTTAATTTGGAAAGAAAAAGAAGAGAGGCATGGAAAGGAAGGAAAGGAAAGGAAAAGATAAAGGGGGAAGGGGAAGAAGAGGGGAAGAAGAAGGGAAGAGAGAAAGAGAAGAACTATTGAACCAAAGAATGTATCAGGAGTTGCTGCTCCGTTGTGACTAGAAGCCAGCTGTTAACAAAAAGTATTATATGTAATATATAAAATATAATTTACATTGTTTCATTTTTCTGTTTTACTTAATGCAGAAAATTTCTAGCTTCTTGTTCATTGCTGCTTGACCACATAAAATTACTGGAAAAATATGTCTGGGTATAGTAGAATGGGATTTATTGTTTAAAGAGAAGGTTCCTTTAGAACAGAGGGGAGACCTAGTGTTGCAAAAGGTTACAATGAACTGTCAGAGGTTACAATAACCTATAATGGCTGTTATGGCCATTTATCTGTACTATGGTCATCTGAGCTAAATCTTAATTTTAGATTCATAGTTAGTTAGAAAAAGAGGAGTTAGTTTTCAAGCATCTTCTATTCCAGCTATGTTCTGAGCTCAGTATTTCAAGGCATTAGATGTCCCTGTTTGTTTTCATTATTCTGTTCAAGATAGGTGCTCTTCAGAACATAATAGTTTTTTAAAAGTCAGAGAATTGTTGAAGTTTTCTTTTAGTCTAAAGTGAAGAACAACAAAAAAAAAGAAAGCTCATTATTTACATTCTTCCTCAGTAAACATAGTGGTCTATACTCACAATGAGCATTAGGATTATGGCTTGGATTGCAGGGTGAAGAAAAAAAAAAAAAAAAGGAGTTGAAGATTTTCATTTACTAATAGTGAGGCATTGGTTAGACTACCATGAAAACCAAGGGGTGGGGATTGGGAAAAGGGGTCTTGAATACAACAATTCATTGAGGATGCTTTCACAAGAATAGCCCAGGTTGGAAGGGACCTTGAAAGAACATCTGGCCCAACATCTCATGGCAAAGGGAGCCTATATGATGCTATCTAGCACCATGTCCAGTGACTGAGACTCAACTGCATCCCTGGTGATCTTGTTCTGGTAAAGGGTTTTTCTCATTGTAACAAATTTTTCTTCTTATAACAAGATGAAACATCATGCAGGGTAACTTGTACCCATTGCCTCTGGTCTTCTCCATGTCTTTACTTGTGAAGAGAGCTTCCATCATCTTTGTAGCTGCCCTTTAAGTACTGGAATACTGTAATGAGGTCCCTCCTTGACCCTTCTCTTTTTCAGGGGGAAAATACCTAGCTTCTTCAGTCTTTTCTCAGAGGCCAGGTTCTCCAGATCCTTTGATCACCTTTGTGACCCTCTTGTGGATCTTTTTCCATCCTGTACATGTCTGTCTTGAGTTGTGTGGACCAGAAAAGGACACAGTACTTCAGTTGCAGTCTGACAACTGCTGAGTAGAGTGGGATGATCATGTTTCTGTCTCCACCAGTAATGCCCCTGTGAATTCAACCCAGCATTTTGTTTGCTGTTGTTGCTGCTGTGGTGCACTGCTGTTCATTGTATTATCCACCAGGACCCCCTAGGCCCTCATCAGTAAGGCTGCTCCCCAGCCACACAGATCCTAGCCTGTACTGAGCTCTTTGGTTATGTCATCCCAGGTGCAGAACTTTGCATTTACCCTTGTTAAACTTCATACTGGTATTGCTTGCCCACTCTTCCAGCCTATCTAGATCTCTCTGTGAGGTGTCTCTCCCTTCTAACATGTCCATGTCATCACCCTTTCACCTCATCCACACTTTCATCAAAATTGACTTTAGATTAGACTGGGAGTTTTTTTCTGTTGGCTGATACTGGCCTTGATCTAGTTTTTTGAGGATGAAGTTTTAAAAGTAGGATTGGATAAAACCTGAAATAAGATGGTTGCTTTATTGCTGTCTTTGTAAGTAAGCAGAGTAGCTGAAGGCTGGAGGTGTCAAGCATCATTCTCGTAAACGCACTTTTATTGTAGGTATCTGTCACCTGTCATTCTTGAGGTAGAAGTGCAGTGTCATGTTTTAGAAGATTAGTTGAAGAGTGTGTTTTATTGTAATACTCAAGTGTTGGGGTTCATTTTGTGCACAATATTTTTTAAAAATAGATATTTCTAGGTTCTATTCATGTAATCATAAAGAACATCTACGTATGTTTGATTAAACCCACCTTTGAAGTGTGTGGTACTCTCCACTGACTACAATGCAGATCCAACACTACTAACTGAGCTATGAACAGATGATCTATGCATACTGTACATACACTACTTATACAAAGGGTGCATGAATACATACCATTCTTGGAATTCATATTCCTAGGAAAACTCTTCAGAGTAAAACTAATGAAGTACTGGATTTGCTGGGGAGGACACTGTGCAATATCAAATCTTGGAGGACTTTATGGGTATGTTAGGTGAAATATTTACAAAGAATAACATATAGTTGATGATGCTTTGATTATGTGAAATAGACTTAAGTTTTAAACATATGTAATAGAATTTAAGAATAATCTGATTCATTAAATTAGCATTAATTCCTTATTGGAGAAAAAAACCCAACAGTTATGTAGAATGACTTGCTAAATGCATACTTAATATTAATACTTAGGTGTCTAGATGCTGAAGGTCACAAAATGTATTTAGCAAGTTACAGATATGGGATAATAGATCATATTTGGATTATTTTACTCTTAAATGTGTCTATCCTCTGTCACAGATTTTATGTCAGAGATTTGGTATTTAAAGATGCAGAATCACATAGAAACAATCTATGATTAGTTATTTCAGTTCAAAGTGAAATCACAAGCACTTATCGTCACCCATGACAAAGAAAATAATAAATAATAGCCTCCTAAAAAAAGATGTCTAGCCCTTTAGCATAGGGGAGTAAGAACACATTAGTTTAGGAACAAGAAATTGAAAGGATTGTGAAAAACTGAAACTGAAATATACTTCAGTGACATGAAATTGAATTTCTAGAGGAGAGAGGTTGTCCTTAGGCTTCTGAGATGTTTAAGGGCATTTCACTCAACACCCTTTACAGTTGATATTTCTGTTGTTTGATTGTGCCACATATTAAGGTGGGTTTATTAATCAGTTTCTATACTATCAGTTCAGTTAAGAGATTACACAGTTTTCTCCCTCTTTTTTTTTTTTTTTTTTTTTTTTAATACCAGTTAGTATTATAGGTTTAATAAAAGGGAAATATCTTTTTATACCAGTCTTCTGACATTACAGCCAGGGAAAAAAATAGTACCTCTGACCATGATTAAATACTATGAATAGCAATTTTCTATTTTACAAATTCTGTTCCTTGTACATTTTCTGGTTTTGCTCCTACACATATTAGAATTTAGATGAAAGATAAATAACAAATTTGCAGTATACTTTATGAAACATTTGTATTTATGGCAAATATTCACAAGAAAAATCTGCATTTTTACAGCAGCAGTGGGTAAAAATAGCTGGTTCCCAAATTCTACTAAACTACATTTTATATAAAAAACCCTAAATACTTAATTTAATAGCATGAGTTTCGTTCAAGCAAAATGAAGTTTAATTGCTTTCATTATTAATGTGTAGAGTAAAATTCACATGGACCATTTCCTCTGACAATAATAGAATCCAATTAATAAATCAATACATAATGTATGAGAATACAACGTTCAAAGTATTCTGAGACCACGGGATAAATTATTAGACGTGCATCCATATTCTACTATAAAGCGTGACTACACTTAAATGATTTTGAAAGGCAACAACCTATTCATGAGTGAATTCTGTAGGTCCCAGCTAAACACAAAAATGGATGTATTTAACAGAGTTTAATGCAGATAACAATTTTGTTCAAGACAGTAATTCTCTTTGGCATCATAATTTTAAAGTAGGAGGCAAAGATGGAAATTTTCTGATAGGAAGTTAGTGGTATAAAGGGTTAGTTACTTATTTTTCCTCTTGTTCATTGCCTGGAGGTAAATTTAAAATACAGTAAATAAAATATTTTTAAGAAATAACAATTCTTATTATTCCTGTAATTATACAGAAAACTTTATTTATTACATTTGTGGAGACAATTAAAAAATTATTTTATTTTCTTTCCTTTCCACTTATGTCCTACTTTCAGTTCTTTCTATTCTTCAGAATTATCTAAAGAGGTTTCTTTGGCGTATATAGTTCTTGGTTATTTCCTGTGCGTCCTGTTCTGTTAATAATCTTGGTGCCCTTGTCTGCATCTGACAGTGGAATATTTTTCCCTTCCTACATACTGAAAGAATTGCCTTTCCTGCATTAGCACAAATAGATCCTGTTTACTTTATAATTATTAAATTTTCAAAGAAGAGATTTCCCAAGTGTATCCTTTACGGAAAATCACCTTCTTAGTCGGTTAGAAAGTCAAACTGCCTTTTGTTCCTAACGGATTGAATTCTGAATTGTTTTGCCTATGCAGCACTACCAATTTTTTAAGAGGAATGGAAAATTTACGCTTCCTAATTTAACCTACGTTTAAGGATGCTACACTATTATAGGAAGAAAAGATGCTGTCCAGCGACTCTCAAGATAAAAACTACTCAGAGAGGCATCTGGTTTTGTTTTAACTGCATACCTAGGCAGTGCTTTCCTGAGCCAAATCTGACTGAATACATCAGTGTTTTTCTTTTTTTCACATCTGTTTGATATGTGTCAGTACACCTTATAAACAAGCAGTATTGATAGATAAATATTTAATTTCGTGCTTACACAACAGGCTACAACTGATCTGCCATACAGAGGTAAATTGTAAGTAACTTTTCTCTGGGGAGTGATCGTTGTGAACCAGTGTGATCAGAGGTACATTCAGAAATTTGGAGGGAAAAGTGTCTCTTGTAAAGATCCAGTGGGCATTATATTAGTAAAGATTGTCATATGTGTCTTAAGGACATTCTTTCACCCTGCTATAATAGTCAAGTAAACAAATAACTGTGAATATCACTACATATAGATATTTATCAAGATGCCATATTAATGAAAATAGTTAGAGAAGATAGAACATTTCTGCTTTTCTTCCACTTTTCCATATACCTGACTTTTTAATTCTAAAGGACAAGTAATATATTTATTTTGCTGAGTAACTTAAATTGACTCTGGTAAGAAAATCAGTATATCATCCAAATATTTTCAGGTACAAATATCATATTATGATACACTACAGTTTCATTGTATGTTGCAGAGAAGTTGGTGTTTTTATGATCGAAATATGTCCTGCCACTTCCTTTCTAGCATTATAGAAACATTATTATTTTGGTCAGTAACCTAGCTCTGTTGACAAGGACAAGATAGGAACATTTGTTCTTGGCACATAAATCATAATCATTGCATTAGCTGACAGCAGATCCTTGATATCACATCAAACACAACTGACACAACAGAGTGATCCTAAATTAACAACTTCAATGAATTTCCCCCGTTCAAATAGAGTATTAGTTACATATTATCATCTTATAGAGGGTTTGTGTTTGATTTTTCTCTTTTTTTTTTTTTTTTTTTAAATAATGAACTTTCTTCAAGTAAAAACATTTTCTCCTAGTATTTACTTTCATGTCTGAAAAATACTACCCAATTTTACCCTACTTTTATTATCATCATTATTAATGTGGTGTTGAATGAATCGCTTTCTAATTTTAGATTCTTTTGACTGCTTTGAGATTGTAATGAAAATAATTGTTTATTAAAATAATGTGAAACAACTATTAGCATGATGGTGTTGTAAGAATAGGTAAGGATTCTATGTATTCTTGAGTATATATATATTTAACAAGTACTTTATGTATTCTTCTGGTCAGTAAGGTCAAAATTGTTATAGGTTAGTTTTGAATTAGTAACTGAGAGATGAAAGGCTTCCTACATTACTGTACTCCTCCATCCATCATCTATTATTCAGAGTGGTGTCTATGTCTTCAAAAGGAAGATTCTGAAGCTTCTCACTTTTCAGAATCTTTGAAACTGCTTAGTTTTGCTGAATTCTTCACAGTTAACAGGTTAGTAAAACATTAATATTCCTTCATATAAGGTTTTCTAGACTCTATACAGCTCAGAGTCCACAGGTTTTAATTTTCATTATTATGGCAATAATAACAACAATAACAACAACAACAATAAAATGGCTGCTGAAATACTGTTTTAAAGGGAAATTCCAACAAAAAAAGGCATAAGGTCTTGTTTAAAGAACCTCTCAACTTATACAATAGAGCAAAGACAATACAATAAGGAACTGTGTGAAGCTGGAAATACTACTAAATGTAAAATAAGCTTAGAGTGGAAAGCTGACACACAATATGGCTGAAAAAAAAATTTAAGTATATATGATATATACCACATTATAAAGATATTAAGAAATTCCTGCAGGAGGAGATATTAAGAAAATTTTCTACTCAAAATAGTGTATTCTAAATGTTCCTCAAGAGTTTCCCTAGCTAGAAACCAATCTTCAAGGAAGATTAAGGTATTATTTTCCTCAATTATTTTGGCCCTGGTAGGCTTTAATATTGAAAAAAAAATAGATTCAGAACTTAAATCAAATAAAGGAACTAGACCCTCAAGCATTACATATTAGAAAATCTTTCTCTGCCTTGGGAAGTGGTATCTGCATTATAATTCCAAAGGAGTGATAGATAACTTGTTATATACAGAAAGCAAGAAGCTGTGAAGACTTACTTAGGAGAGGTTTCAAGGACAATCCTGTTTTGAAATATCAGAAAGTTATTCAAAGCTGAAGCACCTGGCTCATCTATAAAGAACCAGAGATCTTCTCTTCAGAAGTCCTTATGGTTATTCCTTGGGAAAAGAGAGTGAAGATTTTTAATTTAAAAGAAAATGCTGATGATTTTATGTCACAGGGTTGTGTTACAACCTTTCTTATCCTTTTGCCTCGCAAAGACACTTTAAACAGTCATTAGCTAAAATATATATGTAACAAACACCTGAGTAGGAATCTTACATCTAGGATCCCTGTCTTTTCTGCAACATGTTTGTTTTTGTTTTTGTTTTTGTTTTTTGCTTGTTGTGCCTCTGAGTTCCTGAAATATTGTTTTCTTTTTATGCATTACAGCTCAGCTTTACCAGAATACTGGATAGGTTTGAAATTTCATGGTCCATGAAAATAAGCTTTCTATGAAGCTGCTTCCAATGAAAAAGAATCCAGAGTTGCTCTTTATACCTAAAGATAAGATAGCAGTGAAGCAAATATCGTCTAACACTATCACCAGATTATTTTAGACATTACTCATGTGGAAAGTTTAACCCCAAATTTACTTGCTTGAAGACATTTGATGTTCAACAGGATTTTGATTTACAGAGCCACATGGCAATGTACTTAAATTACAACACAAGCACAAAGTACACTTAGCAGAGTATAACAATTGAAACGTAGTGTTAGTTACAATGTAAATGTGATTCTCATTACTGTTCTCTATAATATATTCACCATCACAATGCTAGGTATCTCTAAAATCTGGAAAGGAACATATGTACTTAAACCAGCTCAAGCACATTGTTCAAGTTCTTTTAATTGATTGTTCATTTTCTATACTGCATAACTGACTAACCCATATATACAGTCTCCCCCACCATACTGGTGTGACTAACTCAGGAAAACATTTTGTATTGTATTTTGGTAAACTCAGGTATGAATGGTAACACAGCTGGTTGATTCACTCAGCTAGTATAACTGATTGGTTTGGTCAGCTAATATAGCCAGTTGATCCACTCAACCATTGCAGCCGCTTGCCTAAATAAAAGGCACCCCTGGTTCCCATTATGCTGAGATAATTTCAGCTTTATTTGCAACAGCTGTGTTCAGTCATTCCCTGCAATTTTCCCTGAGCTTCACACACATGTTGTCCTTGTCTGTCTTCCTTCCACTGTAGGGGTTTATTGATCAGTCACACTATGAAAACACAGTGTATTGGGAAATTGTAACTTGCTGAAGTTTATGAAAAGGAAATTACCCATTTGAGGCCAACTATTCTAATAGATAGTTCTTAATCTTTTTAAAACAATTAACTTACACTAAAAAATTATTTTACTTTCCACTGCCTGTAGCACCCCTATCTGGAAATTTACTTGAAATATCCCCAATTTTAACATTTTTCTGTTAAGTAAAAAGGAAAACACCTGGCCTAATAGCTCAAACATAGTTCTGTGGTGGATTCCAGGGGAAATTACATAATTTCTTTCTTTCATGGCATTTTATTTTGATTAGTTGTGTAGAAACACAGATACTACCTTGAGTTCTGCATAGCACTGCCTTTCCCACTTACTATTTCCATTTTTTACAAGCATGCCAGGAGTTCTTAGCAGCTTGATAAATAAGGAATGAACTAAGTCATATTGCCTAAAGCTTACATCAAAGAAAACAGTTTGCTGTGCAGCTTTTGATTCCATGATTTTTTCACAGTTGTTGCAATATTTAAGAGCCTCAGATAAGGAAGGATTTAATGTGACAGTGCCAAAGCTATTTTTCAGAGAATTCACTGCATCATTGCAAAATATATTTCTGAAGTCCTTGCTTTTAAACTGCACTTGAGCTCACTGTGGTAAGCTAAGATCCAAGACTCTCAATGCCAAGACATGAGTAAATTATTTTGGACATCATTAGTAGCTTAATATTAAAGTTTTTCACTATTACCATTAGTAAATACAGGTTTCTTTTTCTTAAGTAAATGAAACAGTGCTGGGGTAAATAAATAAAAACACATAAAAGTAAACCCTACAGATGAAATAGAACACATGGATAAAAACTTCAGATAAATCACTGAGAATCTGACATCCTGAAAAAAAGATGTCTTTTCATAATATGTCACAATATTGTACCTAGGGGCAACATTTGCTCTGTGTTATAGAAAGGATCTATTTCCATTTATTCTGTGACAGTAGACTAAGGGGAAGCAATCAGTCAAGCATGGCATGTATAATATGGAAGAGTCTGAAGGATAGGTTGTTTTAGGTGGGTGACACAGTTTTGATCTTGTATCTTCTTACACCACAATGTTATTTGTAAAAAAACTTCTGTACAGACTCATCCCCACACTTGCATACATCCAAGAGCAAACACACAGGAAAAAAAAAATAAAAAAAATTTCTAGAGTTTATTTACATAAAAAGTATCCATATCAAGCACAGGAAAATTACTAGAATCACAAAGTCATAGACTCATTAAGGTTGGAAAAGATCTTTAAGATCATCGAGTCCAAATGAACCCAACACCATCATGCCAGCTAAAACATGTCCTGAAGTGCCATGTCTACATGCTTTTTGAATACCTCCAGGGATAATGACTTCACTGCTTTCCTGGGCAGTCTCTTCTAATGCTTGACCACTCTTTCATTAAAGATTTTTTTCTTAATATCCAATCTAAACCTCCCCAGTGCAACTTGAGACCATTTCCTCTTGTCTTGTTGCTTGTTACTTGTGAGAAGAGACCAGCACCCACCTCACTACAACCTTCTTATTGGTAGTTGTAGAGAGCAATGACGTCCCCCCTCAGCCTCCTTTTCTCCAGACTAAATAAACCCAGTTCCCTGAGCCACTTCTAAAACTTGTTCTCTACACCCTTCACCAGCTTTGTTGCCCTTCTCTGGAAACGGTCCAGCACCTCCTTGTACATTCAAGGCACAACCTCACTAGTGCCAATAACACGGAGACAATCACAATTGCCTAGTCCTGCTAGCCACACAACTTCTGATACAGGCTAGGATGCTGTTGGTCTTCTTGGCCCCTGGCCACCTGTGGAATAGTGCTGTCTTACATTCAGCTGACTGTGAACCAACACCCCCAGGTCCTGGGGCAGCTTTCCAGCCACTCTTCCCCAAGTCTATAGCATTACATAGGGCAGCTTTGTGGTTCTTTGTTGTCAGCCAGGCCCAAACCACAATATATCTACAAGTGAATGGGTTTTTTCCATAATTGAATAGGTTTGTTTCTGTCTGTCCTGTCAATCAATGTCAAGTGTTGCTTCTCAAACTTTTTTTTCCAGTTTGTCATGGATAAAAAGTGATGATATAGGGTGAATGGTAAGGAATGAGAAAATGGGTAAGTCCTATTATACAGCTCAGCTGATTCCTATAAACAAAGAGGGAGAGTAAACAGATTTGATAAAACTGCATTTTAGATATTAAATGATTTCATAGAAGAAACTGAATTGTAATCTTTATTTGTAATCCTGGGATAGGAAAATAAAAAGTTTACCATAATGTACCTCTGAAATACTGAGGAGGTTACCATAATACACTTCTGAAATACTGAGAAGCAGCACCAAGAGCTTCATAATCTTGTGAGAAGAAAATCTATGAATCATAAAATGTACCTTTTTTTTTTTTTTTTGCCATCAGTTATTAAAATGCAACAAAGCATTAGAAAATCAATGCCCAGAATGTTTCTAGAGCTGTGGAAAATGGCAGTAAAAAGTTTTATATTGCTATTTCTTGAGAGTGAATGTGAACACATGGGGCAAAATATCAGTGGAATATGGGTTATAAAAACGTCACATGTTGCTAACACTTGCAGTAGCAGGTCAACAAGATCCTAGCACACTGCTACCTACAGTTGTTCAGGGCAACCAGATCTGAAACAGAAACAGAAACTAAATCCTGACTACTTACAGAGGTGGGGCAGGATAGAGAGATTAATCACTGTCAGATTCTAAAAAGTATAATGAAACACATCTCAAATCAACAAGCTTCCAGGAGGAACCCAGGAAGTGTGGGAGAGGTTCAACACCCCCAGCTTCTCCTTGTTGTTGCAAGCAACACTGCATAGCTTACCTGGATAGAGGGATCTTAGTCCCTGCAAGCTCACAAACTGCTTACATGTGTATTGGGGTTTGTGGGTATAAGAGTTTGAGAGGCTGGAATCAGTTGTGTTTTAAAAAAACATACATCTTTCCTTCCTATGAGGTTTCGCACTAAGCTATGTTGTTCTACAGTGTTAGAACATTATTTCTTTTAAGACAGCCTGAAAGCCTGACTCTGCTTTCCAGAATCTGTCAAAGATATGTTTACTGCCATAAGCAATTCAACATTCATTCATGTAATTACAACGTGTGAGATTAAATGCTCTGTTTGTCAAAACACTGGGTTATCTTCGATTCTTAAGTGCAAAAGAAAATCAGTGGGTTTGGGATTGGGTTAATTTCATCCTGACAGGGTTCAAAAACAATACAGATGAACTGAAACTACTAGAGGACAGAATTTAATCCCTCATGGCATTTCTCAGTATCTGACTATATACAACTAAATGTATAAATGTAAAAAAGCAATAAAAATGCTTAAACACATATATTTGGAGCAATTTAAAATGCCCTAGAGTAACTGAGCTCTTCACATAGATGTGGCATCTGTGCCACAGGATCTATGGGAGAATGATGAAGTTGCATCTTGAAATAAGGAAGGTTGCCTTACAGCATCTAAAATGCCTCTAGACATCTAACTTTAAACACTGAAATCACTCTGCTCAAAGAGCTTTCAAATACCTCCAGAAAAATATTTAGTATTGTGGGAGTTCATGGGGCAATTGAGACATCCAGGCAGAGCAGGCACATGCTTTCCAGCTGGAGATGATGTCTACCATTGCAACACAGACTTTGTGTCACCATCCAACCAGCAGCTGACCATTCTGTTCAAGAAAGTTGATTCCCCATGCAAAAGTCCCAAATAATTATTTTTTAACAAATACTATGCCCTTGAATATCTGTGTAATAGATAATCCTCTTCATAGGTTTGTTGATTCTGTCTGGTTGCTTGGCTTCCTGTCCTTGAACATAGCCTGGACCGAAGAGCTGTGTAATTTCAGTACGTCTTTGGCAGTACTAAACATTCAAAAATCTTATCTTATGGCAATATTATGGAAATATTCTAATGTCCTTTACCTATGACATGTATTTGTTCTGTGATGAACCAGTTGACTGTAAACTCACTGTGTTTTGTTCTATAAACCTTCTGGCATACCTCAATGTTTCATAATTAACATGGTCTGTAAAAAGTCTGATGTCTTTTGTGGGAACAAGGAACACATAACTATGCACTTTAAATTAATGAAATTAATGAAATTACTACTCGTGTATAAGTATATTGAGTACACACAGGGTTAACAATTTATCAAAATTAAACATTTAACATGAACATTAATTAAACATTAACAGAGGTTTAAGAATCTGTTCTTTACGAAGTCTTAGCAAAGGTTTTATGCTGTTCAGAGAGGTCACTGTGCTTGTTAAAACATACTGGATTCTTGTTATTGCTACCAGGTGTACATCCTCTGGATGTTTCTATACTTTAAGAGTATCAGTGTTCTCTGTAATTGCTGTTCTGTCCTGCTTCTCCCATATGCAAAAGTTCAACCTGTAGGTTCACCTGGCTGGAATATTTTTCACCTTTACCGTAACAACAATATTTTTTAACAGAGTGATATGGGAGATACTTGGAAATGCGGCAGCTATACTGGAAATGTCAAAGATTTTAAAAATCCTTCTACAAAACTGGTAAGTTGATTTAGTTTGTTACAAAGATCCTAAAATCCAGTGCTGAGCTGAATCATCTCTACTTTGTAAAACTAAATGAATGAATAAAGCCAGAAAGTTAATATTTTGATGTTAAGATGTTAACAATCACCCACTTGTACCCTCTTCTAGAGAAAGAAAAGTGTGGGATTGGAATTTAATCATCAAATCAAACATTAATTACAATTAGTGAAATGTCAGAGCAATAGAAGTATAGGTACTCAAGATAAGAACAGTGACAGAAACGACATCTTCACATCTCTACAACAAAATAGACTCATTTAATTTTGGAGATAAAATTTTTGTCCTTGGTGTAAGTAAAGAGGAGGATAGTGGCATACAATAAATTAACCTTTGCCAATCTAAAGTACATCAGTAGGAGAGAAGGACATACTTCAGATTTTTCAACCTATCTTAAAATATTTGCTTAGTTTTATAATAGAATTATTTGCCCTTTGGAGGAATCGTTGTGTCTCCATTAACTACAGAAGGAGACTGGATGACTAAGACAAGATTAGTAACTTTTAAATTATAGCGGTTGAAATTGAACCCTTTTTTAGTTGTGTTCCGTCCCACTCAGAAGAGGGAGACAAGTGACTTAGATATGTAAACCCCCAACGGAGTAGACAATGGTGAGACAAAGTCTCAAAGTCCATACACAAACATTTATTAATTTCCCACATTGTATTAATTGGATTCACGATAATTTACTATGTCTATAACAAATTATGACAAGCAGCATAGTATATCTTGAGTTATTTATACGTATATGTTCCAGCTGCATGAATTGGGTAAAATCATGGTAGGTCTTATGTTACATAATTCATTTAGGAAGGAAAAAGAGAGACAGAGAAAGAATAGGAGAAGAAAATTATAGAAATTGAGAGATCACTAGTCCTGGATCCAACATTGGGCCTGCCAGCTGGGGTCTCTCATGTGGAGAGACTGAGCCTCTGAGCTTTGTTGTGTGCCCCTATTTATTTGCTACAGCACTTCTAGAACCTCCTCTCTTAATTACCACATCATTTACTATTGGTTCTGTTGTCCCTGCTTGCTATGTAAATTAGCATGCATGCTACTTGCAAGTGTGGAGGGGCAAATCTTTTCAGTCCTCAACTGGGTTAGCGGTCATGATCTCCGGCTGCCTCTTAACCTTTCTCCAGTTACTGCAAGTTTTGTTGCCTTTATGCCTTGTGGCACAATGTTTCCTGTGTCACCTCAGAGTTCTTCAGCTCAGTTTTTGTAACTCTTCAAGGCTGTTACATAGCCTTCTGGTATTCCTCAACAATCTTCCATTTCTTTCAATCCCACCCTTTCTGAGTGGTTTCATTTCAGGGAAAAGCTTCTGTGAGTGTTTGAGACACTGACTCTTCTCAGCAAATGGTTTGTTGTTTCAGGGGACCACAAGTTGATAGGAGTGTCAGGACCAGTACCTGGATGGACCTGTCCCTTCATTTCATCTCCTACAAGAGATATTTATATTGTGTTTCAGTGACATCACAGAGCAGGTCACTGCAACGTGAGGTGTGACTTGAAGGGTCAGCATGCACCATCGTGACCAGCTAAGAAAAAAACCTTGCCTGAAGCCTGGTTGTAAATCCTCTGTGTTCAAATGAATGACAGTAGAGGCTGAGGTTTGGTTGTGTCCCCTGCATGTAGGGATATAGCACCCATTGAGATTTCCTCAAGCACCTCATCTGGCCTCCAGTTATGGCCTAGGGGCAGCATAGGTTTTCCAGAGTCCTTCAAGACCTCTTGCAACAGCATCTCAAACTTTGCTGTCTTTTTCAGCAGGTGAACTGAGTCTGATGTTGCTGATAAGTGAAAGAAGGAAAATAAAACTGCAAGCCTAATTACCCATGGAATTAACCACTTAAGCAGGATAAGACCTAAGGTATCATTTTCAACAGCTTCCATATGGGTGATTCAAACTAAACTGGATGGAGAGACTTACATGTTCTGATAGACTGATGTCTTTTAGGCAATCTGTCCCATTCCATATTAGTATTATTTCCTCTAGGAAAGCATAATGTGTGGCTGCTGCAACAGGATATTTAGTTTCTATGTGAATAAATTTGACTTCAGTTTTCCTATCACATTTTCATTGTGTACATCAAGAACACAATTAAATGCATGTGACAATGTATGTCTTATGTCTAAAAGGAACTTTTCATGACAGCCAAAAAGCATGAACTTCTGAAGTTCTACATTTTTATTAAAATGTTTTTACTTCTGATACTTGCATTTTATTGCAGCTTCATTTTTTTATTTACACCAAATTAAAGCAGAGTGTTTTGTCCTCTTTGTCATGCTTTTCCCTGCTCCTAAACATCACCATCATCATCATTACTGTTATTATTATTGATAATAATTTCCTCTCATCCTTTTAGCTAGTTAATTTCTTTGCATTTGGCATTTTAAAGTTTCGTGAATTAAGTGCTGATGATGCTTAAGCTCATAATTATACTAAATTAAGATTTTGAGTGCATTAAATAGTGCTTTGTGACTTCTGTCTCTTGAACTCACGTCTTCTGCCTCTATAAATTTAACAAGATACTCTTTTTGCAAAGGAAAGCAGCTGTTTAATTTTTAATGCCATTCAGCAAGTTATTAATTAGAAGTGGATACAACTACAGTTTTCAAGTCCAGATGTGTACTAAATTCATAATGATCTGCGATAACTTGAAATACATTTTGCTTTTTCATTTTTTTTTCATTTTAAATAAGTTCTCATAACCAAAATGTGTTTTATTAGTAAACAAACAAACAAAAAAAAACCCTGGCATTTTCTCTAAACCAAATTAAGGCTAATACATGACTTTCAGTTACTGTCATCTTTTCATAACCCATCTGTGTATTTCAGGTCTGTCCACATAAAACATACTTTTCATAAATTCCATCCACACTTTCTGAAGTCTTTCAGGCTGCTGTCAGACCCCCAGCATTTCAATATAGGTTATTCACAATTTATTTATTTTTAGTATTTGTTTCACAGTAATGGAAGTTATACAAAGGAGTGTTTTGTGATATGAAGGTTACAGGTGGGCATTTAGTAATTTAGAAATATCACTTCTTGAGTTTAATAAAAACTGTAGTATTTATCAAAAAAAAAGGGATTTTATAGTGTTTTCTTGGGAGAACTATGTTCTGCCTTCTAGTAATCCCTCAAATGGTCAGAGGGTTGGACTACATTGTTTTTGTAGGTCCCTTCCAGCTGGCTACCACTATGGTCTGGTTTGATCTCTCAGTCATCCTCTTCCCTCTCCTCCTCTGCACTGCTGCTGCTTCCCTGCTGGCTGCCACTGTCATCATCCTCCTCTGCCTGGGCAGCCAGTAGAGCCCAAAAGAGCATTAGGAGGGTTTTGGCAGAGGCCTAAATCCACTAGTTCTGACAGGCAGCAAGGAACCCATGTGGATTCTGGCTCCTCTGCTCCTTCTCCTTTAACAGCCAAATACCTATGTGACTCTGCTGCTTCATGTTCTGCTGCAGGAATTATAGCATGGCCAAGTCTGGCAGGTTACCCACTCTAAGCATGAATGGGAAGATGGTCAGCCTGGTCAGGATGTGGGTGATGCCCACAGTCATGGCCTGGAGGAGGAGGAAGAGAAGGGGCTTAGTGGGGCTTGGTGAGAGGGAGATGGCAGCTGTGGCAGCTGTGGCAGCTGTGGCAGAGACACAGAGACCTAGAGATGGCTTGTCTACATACATGTATGCTTATTTTTCTCATATACAAAGGAAATACCTACAAAAGAGTCTGAACATATTCAGAAGTCTTAGAGAACAAGACTCATGACAGGAACAAATCTACTTCAAAGGGAAAATGAATTTGTTAGATGTGATAAGATACCTGAGATAGGGTTAATCTTTACTAGTTGCAGTACCTGATGCAAAGAATGAGAAAATTCAAAGGAAATAACTTTGCAGTTTAACCAAAGTCCTTTTCGAAAACAGGATGACTAGGATTTTTGAATACTACTCCTTTGGTTCAAGTTTGAATAAAACTTTTTATAAATAATTAAGAACCTCTTAAACCTAAGAATTTTGGAGAACTTTGCCTAAGAATTTTGATTTTACTAATTTTCAGATTAATAACATTCTGTGGGACAGCACTTAGCACAATTGTTTCAAGACGAGTAATCAATGTTTAATGTCCTGAGCTGTGTTTAAGACTTGTTAGTCCAGCTTGATGCAACTATGCCTCAGGTTGCTGTAACCCATCTTTTGTATTCAGCTCTGTGTGGCTGGGGAGCAGCCTTGCTGAAAGGGACCTGGGGGTCCTGGTGGACAATACAATGAACATAAGCAGAAGTGCACTGCTGCAGCAACAAAGGCAGATCAGATTCCTCGGCTGCATTCACAGGGGCATTGTAAGCAGAGATAGAGACATGATCATTGCACTTTACTCAGAGCTTGTCAGGCTGCACCTGGAGTATTGTGTCCTGTTCTGCTTGCCACAGTGAATGAAAGACACAGATAGCCTGGAAGGGGTCCAAAGGATGGCCACAAAGATAATCAAAGAACAGGAGAACCTGTCCTGTGAGGAAAGGAACTAAGTCTTTTATCCCTGGAGAAGAGAAGGCTTGGGGGAACTATGATATTATTCCCTTACTTAAAGGACATGTACAAACAAGATGGAAGCTCTCTCTTCACAAGGAGCCACATGAAGAAGACAATGGGCAACAGATGCAAGTTACACTGGGAGAGGTTTCATCTTAACATAAGAAAGAAAAGTTTTTAGAGTGAGATTATCTATTCACCTGAACAACATACCCAGGGACATTGTAGAATTCCAGTCACTGGAGGTTTTAAAGATGCAGCTGGACAGGGTGCTAGATAATCTCATCTAGGCCCTCTTTCCAATGAAAGGTTGGACCAGATAATCTTTTGAAGTGCCTTCCAACCTGGGCTATTCTATGATGATTCTAGCATATCTATTGAGAATCCAAAAATTATTTTCTCAGAGCTTGTCTTAGATTAGGTTTAAAATATGTCTTGAATGACACTTGCTGAAATCACTGAATTACTGTTTGCAACAAAATTATTTATATTTTTTTTCTGAGAAAAAAATTTGAAGTGCTTTGTTTACAAGCTTTAATTCCAGGGTTCCACATTTAATCTGAACCAGGAGTAGCTTCTAGATAGTATTAGGAAAGGAGCAATCTCTCATTTCTTAACAAGTGATGAGCTGGTGATTCCCTATACACTTTTCCTAAGTGCATATGAGGAATAGTGTGGGCAACAGTGGTGATGGATACTTTTCTGCAGATAGAGTTCTCAGTAGGAAGATAGGCAAATTCAGAACACTTCATTTCCCAGTGTGTTGTTATACAGGGTTTGGTGACAATGACCATGGATTTCATATGCAGTCCAGGCTTAGTGCAAGAGGGAAATAAGACTCAGGAAAAAATCACTGGTACTAGAACATTCTGGTGGGTATGGGCTCCCTTAGCCCCAAGGGAAGAGCTGCCTATAAAGCAGACTGCTGCATACAGATCTTTCCCACATCAGAAAAGCTGCAACTCTAGCTGAGGGAAGGGAGGGCAGTATTTGACCTGAAAGTCTGTTGGATGAACCTGTCCTAATCTTTTCTTTAACAGAGCTTGCTGCAGCACTCTGCTCCTTGCAGAAACTACTTTCCCTGAGTGGAAATGCAGCAACAACTGGGAAAGAAGCCAGGGCATAAGGTTCCTGCAGTGTTCTTGAATTAGACTGAGTAAGAAATTTTATGAGGCAAATATAAAAGTAGATGCAGTAAGACAAAAAGTTTAAGTCTTGACAGACTTTTTTTTTTTTTTTTTTTTTTTTTTTTTTTCGCAGCAATGCTTAATAACACCATAGCTCTGACTCTCAGTGGTATACTTTGTCTGCAAAGTGAAACATGAGTGAGACCATAGGTGTTTGTCAAATATGTAAAAAGCATCAGCAGCAAAACAATTTCTTTCAATCTTTATGGTGTAAAAGTGTTGAAAACAGTTGCTTTGTGGGCTTTTTTTTTTTTTCACTGACACATCTGCCTATGCACCCTGGCTTCTTCAGCAGAGACATATGAGATTTGTCATAATATCAACTGAAAGTTTTCAGTCTTGAGGGGTCTTTAGCAAATTTAATCTAATTCTATGCATTTTTGGTTTATAATTAATTCCAGAATAACAAGCATTGCCTGTCCAACGGAGAAGAACATAACGGTTCCCAAGGTAAGGCTCAATGGATTGATTTTGGACTGTGCACCTGGTAGTAGAGGTAAAAAGACTCAATCACACTGTAATGAAACTTGAGACTTCACCGAGGCTACACCGTTCAAGCAGATATACCAGTCTATTCTACAGTTGCTTGAGGGTCTCTAACATACTGCTTCATTCCACTATGAAGAAATGGCCTTATACATCTAAATCCATCCAGAGATATTTTAACAAAATTCCCCTCTAAATAATCTATGCCATTATTCAGTTCTAACCTTAAAAAACAAAATGTAGAAAATGTTTATGATTTATTTACCATCACAGACTACATACATGTCCACTAGAATTCAGGGCTTCAAGCATGGAGCAACTATGTGTTACAATTTACAAAGCTGAGTTTTATGACTAAAGTAATAAAACATTTATATTAACAAAAATTTGATGATGAAAAATATATCTCAGGCACAGATGCAACAGAGGATGAAGAGGCTTTAACCTCTGTAGGTCCTTTTAATGTCAAGCATTTTTCCACTCTCAGAAAATACTGAGAGATACATATATATATATATATATATATATATATATATATAAACAGTGTGTTTTCTGGAAATTCTAATTAAGTACTTACATAGACTGGTGATTTGCAATGGTATTTGAAACCACAACAAGTTTCCAACACAAGTAGCAACCCCATAGGTAAGATGACAGACCATCCCCCTTCCCCTCTCCAGTTTGCCTCCCTTGGTAAATTTCCAGCAGTTGCTCTGCGCATATGCCGACCACCAGGGCCCACCTTGGACTGGTAGACAGCAGGAAGTTCCTCCAACCTCATTTAGAATTCTCTGTGATGTCAGACTGCACAGCTGGCCCCAGAACCTTCCAGAACGATGAACCTTGCTGGTGCAAAGCCCAGAGGGTGGTCCCCGGGGGACAGCATTTATAAAAGGGCTGAAAGTCCGTGATACTCTTGTTGACCCACCACCTGCGGACTGAGACTAGAGGCTAGGCATTTGCAGAGCAGGACAAGCAGCCTAAAAGACCTCGCTGGAAGGAAAGGTTGGTGTTGTATCTGTCTTATCTTCTTAATTTGTGTTTAGTTTGTTTCTTCTTTTCCTTTCCTCCTAGGAGTTAGCCGTTTCCGTTGTTCACTCCTTGTTAGTTATTGTGAGGTAACGCTTTCCCTATCGCCTGGCATTAGCACTTAAGTAGCCAACTTTCAATAAAGCTTTTGTTTTCTGTTCCTCTAGGCCATTTGCCCATCCTTTTTTCACCTTCTGCTGCTGCTGAAACAGGACTCTCCCAATTTTGGGGGCACAAAAAGATCCACCTTCCTCAAAACTCGCAGAGAGGATTTCACTTCCTCCTCTTCTGCTTTTCCTGTTTATACCCAATCATCCCCACACTCCAGTCATAGGACCAAAACCAACCTCCCATATGGATTCATTCTCATTTAGCTTTGCCTATGTGAGTGGTCTAACATAATTGCACAAGAGAAAGAAATGGGGATTAAGCCTTTACTGAATCAGAGTTATAGTGCATATTGAACACTTTTTAATGGCTAAGAACAATTATAAAAAAATAAAAAATACAGGAGAGGAAATACAATTCCATCCACATATACCTGAGCATTATAAGAAATAAATGTGACAAAAAAAAAAAAAAAAAAAAAAAATAGAACAGTTTATTATTATATAAAATTATTCAAATTCCATTTCTTATTCCGGCTTGTCTGAATGCACAAATGCAAATATTAAAAAGAAGCAAAGTATTTAGTAAGATGATCAGACAGAAATGGGGGGGAAAAAAAAAAAAAAAAAAAAGTATTTCTTCAGGTTGTCATACAACAAATGGTGCTGTTAAATCTATGTGATTCTGCCAAAACATATTTGAATCTTTTCGAAGAATGTATAGTTACATGGTTGAGTTGCAAAGTCACTGTGAATTAGTAAAACCATGAGACTGCGTGGATGCTGGATGAGGCATCAGCATGACCTCTCAGCCCAGAATCCTAGCCAGCACTGTACTGTCCCATAAATAGTAGAATATCATCCTTGTTGCTATGCAGAAATATTTCTGTAGGTTTCCGGTTCCTAAGGTTAGCACTGAAAGCTTTTACTGGCATAGATTTTTTTGTCTTTCATCAAGGAAACATGTCATTTTGTTTCCCACATGATGACTCAGAATTAGCACTCTAGTTGAATTGATCATGGTCATCTGAGGAAGACCACCCACACATCCTAACAAAGAGAACTGAAGAAGTTTTTTTTTTTTATCATTATTTTTTTATTATTTTTTTTGCCAAACCCCTGTGAAAATGCAGGAATGGAGTGATGAACTCAAGCCCTGGGTCAGAACGTCCTACTTGTCAAAACTTGCAAAGCTACTGCTGTGTCTAGAAATTAACACTGTACAAAAACATGAATGAATAAACAAGTTCATCAGAAGGACTTCTCACCTGGGCCAGCAGTTTCCTCCTCTTAGTCTTGGTACTGGGAAAACTTGATCCCACTTAATCACCACGTATGTGTAATTTTAATTCCTTTGTACGAAATCACATATTTAAACTGCTATCAGTATTAAATAATTTGCTATAGAAAATAGCTAAATTTATTTACTGTATCTAAGCATTTTGCAAAAAGCTGAAATAGTAATGAACAGTATCTTTCAGCTTCAGGGCATGAATATATATTTTTTTTAAACACCTAGTAGCTGATAAAAAAAATCTTAAGTGTCAAAAATGGCACTAATTACCCCTGCTTAAACAGCCAAGCAACTCAAAATATTTTTAATAGTCTGTAACAGCTGGATTTTTCCCTGCAGGTACCTTAGCTCTGAACATATGCATGTTTAGTTGTTTACCTTTCTTCTGTTCAAATTTGCTAAGTATAGGAAATTCAGTTATGTGTGCTCTCTAATACAAGTACTAGTCAAAGCCACCTCTAAAACTAAAAAGACATCTCAGTGACTGTCACTTTCTGTTATATATTTCAAGTTTCCCATTCAATATTCCAGCTGAAATCCTGAGTTAAATATTTAGGGAAATTCTGTCACCATTTTATTAATTTTGGAATGATATTATAGTAGAATGGGAAAAGGAAAAAAAAAAAAAGAATGAAAAGAATGGAAAAATACAGCTTGGATTTTGAAAATTGAATAGCCACCTCTAAAACTAAAAAGACATCTCAGTGACTGTCACTTTCTGTTATATATTTCAAGTTTCCCATTCAATATTCCAGCTGAAATCCTGAGTTAAATATTTAGGGAAATTCTGTCACCATTTTATTAATTTTGGAATGATATTATAGTAGAATGGGAAGAGGAAAAAAAAAAAAAAAAAGAATGAAAAGAATGGAAAAATACAGCTTGGATTTTGAAAATTGAATAGAGAGTTCATTCAGCTTCAACCGTGCCCTACACTCTTAACTACAATATTTTATTTATATTTTCTTTTTTTCCTGAACTATCAAACCATTTGTGACTTCATAATATGAACATTTAAGGAAGGCGTCCAACACTAATTCATCTAGATCTGACAATATTCAGTATGATTTTAACTACTGAGTTTTGTGGTGTGTTTTTATTAGGGTGTGTACTTGATTTTGTTAGAAGTTATCCATACATATATAGGAGAGAGTATATAACAAACCAAATATTTTAATTCAGACTTCTATGACCTCTGTCAATGATTTTTAGATCAGACATAAAGACCATATTCTCATCAGGGTATTTTAGATTTTAAATATTCTAACCTTTTGGCAGGCATAAATATCTTAGTAGAGCAGTCTTCATACTCATCACTTCCATACAGGTGGACTCCTGGCTTTTTTTTTTTTTTTTTTTTTTTAACAAAGAACAAAATCAATCCATCAATGAATTTTCTTGTTTAAAGCACAAATGTTGGCAGGGTTGAAAATAGTACATTGAAGGAGATACACTAAAACCAGATGAAACAAGGAGGATGGGACAGGAAGGCCATGCTCACATTTAGAAACTTTGTTCCTTGGATGTATTGTAATTGTTCCTTGACTTGCTCCTTTTATTTCAAATTCAGAATCGTTGTTTGCTAGACGGTTCTAGGTTTTTACTATTGTAGAGGTGAAAAGGTGCTTTTTAACATCTACTCTGCATTCCTACCTATGTACTGAACTTGTCATCTGAAATAATTTCGGCAGTTTCTTTTGCCGCTCCATTTAACATATGAGCACTTTAATACAGTCTTAGTCTTTTTGAGTAATAGTTTCCTTTTTTTGAAGTGAAGGGGAAATTATTTTTAAAATCTTTGCAATCATAATTTTAAACAGGGCAGTGTTACTGTGGAATTTTTATCTTATCTATGCAAACACTACACTATAGCTTCTTGTGAAATACATGGAAGAGTAAAAATGCTATGATGACTGATTAACCAGAGATATAATTAACATGCTTTCAGATATTAAAGCATTCATCATTAGCAGAAAATCAGTGAAGCAAAGAGGGGTTTTTTCTGATTAGTTGGAATTGTTTTGCCTATATTTTTCTTATTTTAATTAATGATTCAACTAATAATAGATTTCAATCATTAACCTAAATAACTATGAACATAAAAGCTTCTCTTCAAAGACTGAAAAAGTTTAAAACTTCAAAACATTATTTTTTTCTGTTTTTTGTTAGAAGGCACTCCATACTATTTGGATGTCAAGGAAAAAATGACTGCACAAATGGACTTCTGCTTATAAATATTAAGGGAAGGAAAGGCAATGCCACAGGAGATTTGGAGCAAAAATGAAGAGTAATTGAAACTCAGTTGCTCCAATTGCTCTTCCTTTCCTGAAGAGTAATAACTATGAAATTAAGAGATGAACTGAGTAGAATTGGTATTGGAATTAAATAACTAGTATTATCAACAAAGTGAGATTAAAAGGGGACATGGTAATTCATGTGGTTTGGAACACTTCATGGTTAAATAGAAAAGGTTGTAACTACGAAGAGCAAGGGACTGAAAACAAACACAATTCTTCAGGAAATTGTGAAATTAAATGATATTTTAAGTTATGCTCCTCTCTGCAGTCCAGCATGGTAGAATGATATGGCTTAATTTAAGTGCTCAGAAAAACAAACAAACAAAAAACCAACTGAAATGTTCAAAATTGCTGAGAAAAAAAATCACAGGAAGTATTAAGCTTTAGTTTCTGGACACACAATAGTCCATGCTGTATGAAGCATCAGTTTACTCTGCACATTTTTAAAGATCACCATAATTAACGTTCAATGTGAAATAATGTTAAAAGCCACTAGAACTAGGAACACAGATGCAATTTCTGTAGTCTGTTTTTAATCATGATGACTGTCAAATTAAAATGCAAATTAGGACTAATTTGCAAAAAATGATTTAATGACTTTCAAAATATGAAAGAAAGGCATCCACAAATCTATTAGTGTTGTCTCCAAACAGTTTATTAAAAAGGAAGGGAAAAGGACATTTAATAAAACTTGCTGGCCATGTTATTTCTATTTTGCATAATTCATCAGTAAATAGTTTTTCAAGAGTCTGATTCTAAGGCTTCTTACAACGAGTCTTCAAAGAGTTTTTCTGGGGACAGAGGGAAAATCTAGTTTTAATTATTCAGTCCCTCTCATACTATAGAGTGTGCTAGCTTCTGGGTTTCATACTTAATGGTCATTTTCTGAATAGCATAATTTGACAAGCAGCACTGAAATATTAAATAGGAAAATCTTGCAACTACCTAAATAATCAGTTTGGTTTTTTTTTCCTTTTTCTCTCAATAACAAATTTTATGTGTAATCTTACTTTGAATCTTCTAATTGGATTTTTTGAGATTGTATTAATATTAGACATACATCAAAACATGTTCTAATCTATATTCAAGAACAATTTAAGAATTCTTTATAAAAAATCAATAACATAGTTATCTTATACCCAATATATTTATTAACTACTTCATGGTTGTTTATTTATTTAATCCCAGAAAGATTTTGAGATGATTTATCACTTCTGTCAAGGATCTGTACTGTTTTGTAATTATGACACTCTGTTGAAAAAAGTACATACTGGTTTGGTTAAATATTCCTGTTGAAAGAAAAGCATTGATGTTAAGGATAATGGAAAAAGAAGTAGAAAACCTTGACAAAAATTGGAGTGACAAAAGTCAAATTGACAAAAGTGCAGAATATTGGGGGAAGGTATTATTACAGCAGTTCAGACCACAGAATCGGTCACAGTCTTAATTCTTTGGCAGTGACTACTATTAGGAATAGAAGGAGACTGACCCATACATAATACTATGCCATGGGTAGTTTTTTATAGCTCATTCGAAATGGAACACTATTGGTTGAAGTTGTTTTCCTTGTCAGATATTAATGTTGATGTTAAATATTACTTAAGTATATACATATTTCATCTATGTTGTGGTATGTACAAGTAAATTCCCCCCCCACTCCCCCCCATTTTAATGTCTTCTTTTTAAGCTTGTCATTTTAGTGGCAGGGCTTGCAACACTCCCCTGAAGCAAATACAGAAAAAAAAGGAGATTACTTAAATCAGTTTTACCAACAGAAAATACTTTTGTAATCATGTGCCATCACCTTGTGAGTTCAGGCAGGTAAATCTTGGAGTAATATAAATTGATTGCAATTAGACTACATCTGGAGTAATTCCTAGTCAGCATGAACAAGACTGAAAGCAAAAAACAATGGCAGTTTTGTAATTTAGTTTCTTCCTAATACTGTTGTGGTTTTAGGAAATTATAAAGGAATAATTTTTACATGGTTATACCACATGTGTTACAACTTCTATCCTAAGCAATGCTTATCGAGTTGATGCAGCTTAAAGTAAGTAATAGTCACTTGACTGGACAATAATAATATTCCCATATTCTTATTTTTAAACTTTATGCACAATTTTTTTAAAGATCATGCTCTTTTATGCGCGAAGCTATACATGAATACAACATGCACTGGCGGTTCGGTCTTGTGCAACATACATCAATGACCTG
Organism: Chaetura pelagica; assembly: GCF_000747805.2. Lineage (NCBI taxonomy): Eukaryota > Metazoa > Chordata > Aves > Apodiformes > Apodidae > Chaetura > Chaetura pelagica. Next base: position 7,105,055 of record NW_009954222.1, on the reverse strand, counting down.
GACAAGGGGACAGAGTGTATCCTCAGCAAGTTTGCTGATGATACTAAACTGGGAGGAGTGACTGACACTCCAGAGGGCTGGGATGCCATCCAGTGTTACCTGGACAGGCTGGAGAGCTGGGCAGAGAAGAACCTAAGGAGGTTCTACAAGGTCAAGTGTAGAATCCTGCACCTGGGGAGGAAGAGCGACATGCACCAGTATAGGTTAAGGGTGGACCTGTTGTAAAGCAGTTCTGAGGAGAAGGATCTGGGAGTCCTGGTAGATAAGTAAATTATCCATTAGCCCACAATGCACCCTTGCTACCAAGAGGGCAAATTAAATCCTGGGGTGTATAAGGAAGAGTGTGATCAGTAGTTTGAGAGAGGCCACACCTGGAATACTGTGTCCAGTTCTGCGTTCCCCAGTGCAACAGACACAGGGGAGACACACTAGAGAGAGTCTATTGGATGGCAATAAAGATGACTGGGGGATTGGAGCATCTCTCTTATGAGGAAAGGCTGAGAGAGCTGAGACTCTTGAAGAGAAAGAACACTGATGGAAGGCATTATTAATGCCTGTAAGTACCTAAAGAGTGGGTGCAGGGAGGTTGGAGCCAGACTCTTTTCAGTAGTTCCCAGTGACAGGAGAAGGGGCAATGGGCACAAGCTAGAACATAGGAAGTCTCATTTAAATATGAGGAAAAAAATCTCTTTGCTATGAGGGTGACAGAGCACTGGAAGAGGCTGCCCAAGGAGGTTGTGGAGTCCCCTTTTCTGGAGATATTCAAGACTTGCCTGGATGAAGTCCTGAGTAATGTGCTTTAGGTGGTCTTCCTTTAGTGGAGGACTTGGACTAGATGATCTCTAGAGGTCCCTTCCAACTCTTGATTCCATGATTCTGTGATGCACTGAGCCACTGACTTAAACATTTAGAAAATGTAATCTTTAATTATGACAGATGAGAAGAACATTTAAACTATTTAGGCATAAAATGAGACTCTGATCTAAGACAGAAGTAATGGAGTGAGAATTTGATAGTTACTTCATAGGATTGAAAGTAAGGTTTCATTTAAAGTGCCTGAAGTCCAAAGAATGGTCTGATTTAAATATTTATGCTAAATTTACAGTGCAAGGCATTATTTTTATAATTAGTATAATATAAATAGTAATTAAAAGGACATTTAAATACATCTTGTAACTGAAATGTTATAGCAGCGGTTTGATAAAAGAACAATTATATTTTACTGTGGAGCTGAAGAGAACACCAAAGGTAGAACATATTAAAAGGATGGGTAGGAATACATAAGCCTGCTCAACTGAAAAGTGATGCTGTCTCTGCTGTAGATCTGTGAAGCTCAGTTCTAATTTGGGAGCTTACCATATATTCTTTGCCATTTCCAGTTGTTTACCAGTTATCTTTTTGATATTTTATAACTGATTACCTGCTTATCACACAAGCTGAATTAATTTTCTCTAGATAGTGTCATGAACAGTAGCTGCAATATTTCATATTTGACAATATTATACCAGGGAGATAACAAAAAAAATTATGAAAACTTAACCGATTCACTTGTTTGAGTGGATCAATACAGCAGCAGATTAATTGCTTTGAACAATAACAGGATGTTGAGCTGTTTGCAACACATTTTTTGAAGATTGCTAGTCCTTATGACATAAAATATATCTGGCGTATATTAGCATGTTTTAGGGGGTGTGAACAGCTCTTAGAGATGAACTTCTAAGAATATGTCAGCATCTGTTACAGAATATTAGTTGCTCATTCATAATTTTCTATAACAAACAGAAAATGGATAATTGGAGAATTGTGTTTTATTAAGCTTTGACATAAACAAATTGGAAGTGGTTATGCCATAGAGAAGCTCAAGATTCTAATTCCAATCTGTTTGGATTCAGGCACTGAGGGAGTGCCTGAATATTTTACTTAATCTGAGACTTCTGTAGTGCAGATGTCTGCATATGAGGCAGTTGGTCCTCTTTGTATTTGATGATGGATATGGACTTTTTTAGATTTTGTGTGTCACATATTTTAGGTATTTCAAGAAGATAAGTATTTGATTATGTCCACTGACTGTAAGAGGAACCTTACATGTATGTTAGAGCCTATAAAGAAACCTGAATCAGATAAATCTCAATGAGAGACTTTTTTTAAGCTGGCTTCTGTGGGAGTGTTTGGTTGCTCCCCAAGAGATAAGAAGCATGCCCTGCTTCTCTGCCAGCCTATACAAAACCTTAGTCTGCTGTAGCCTGCAGCTCCAGTCACTGTGTATTAGGTGACAGCAGGAGTAAAATGACTGAAGCAGTTATCCTAAGTGGAAAAAACCACCATGCAAAGGCAATCAGAAATCTATTTTAAAAAACTTTGAATTGAAATAAAGCCTAGGTATCAGTTACATCTTAGGGTGTCTGCAGCATCACCATAAAACTCAAGAACAGCTACAGCCAGCTGCTGTGTACAACAGACCCATTCAATTTACTGCAGAGACAGCTAATCTTATCATGAGCAAGACCTTGATATTTCACCTATGGGAAATTAATTACTTTGGGGTTTGGTTTTTTAGTGTTGGTTTAGTTTTTCTTTTGGTCGGTTGGTTGTTTCTTATTGAAGAACAGAGGCTGCCACACAAGTAATTTCTAGGATGCAGCTGACGTTATTCTGATAGATTTTTTTCCCCTGCCTGAAAAAGAAAATTAAAAAAATCTGTAAGTGAATGAACCTGGGGCAGGAAAGAATCTGTTATTCAGCAGGCAAACCTTGGTTTCACATGAGAAAAAAAGGGAGGGAGGAAACAGTGACAGGTTATTTTGATGATGATAACAGTAAAAATAAAATGAAATAGATGCTTTTGGACTCAGAATACACTGAAATAAGGATCTCTGCTGAGGGAATTCCAGCAAAATTAGTTTATACTCTCTTTAGGAGACAAATGCAGTGCATATAAACTGTCAATAAATGTTAACATAGAAACAATTTGTAGTTAAAGTAGTGTTAATACTAGTTTAACAATGTCAATCCTGTGTTCTCCAGATTTTGTGGAAATTATTGATATCATATGTCTCTGTATCTTTGGAAGTGCCAATCTAAGGAAAATGTTACTACAAAAATGGCACTATCTGTTTGATGTGTAGGACATACAAGCAAGAAATCAATAATCTGTTAAGAAAAAGGATTTTTTAATGAGCCATATGAAATTATTTCAAATAAGAGGAAAGAACTGCAGCAGCAAATTGCTTCTAGGAAACATTACATTAAACAAAACAAAAAAAAAAAGGAAAATATATTTTTTTAGGGGTTCTGCCACTTGAAGAAAATTTCAAACATGACTTAGTTCAAAACTGTGACACAATAAAGAGCATAGGCAAGATGAATTATCGTTATGCTCAATATTGTGGTTGCCAATGTCAGTTAATGCTCAACATCTTAAACAAAAAATAGGAATTAAGTACAGGCATTATATTCTATTGTAGGCACAGGAAATTACTCTGATAAGTGGTAATTGAAGAGTTTTCAGAGTAATGTCTTATGCATACTGCTGTAAATTTCTGTAGGAAAGTTACTAAAATTGTGAATGCTAAATTGCAAATAATTTTCTACGTGACAGATTGAAAATAATGCAATACATCAGATACTTTATTTAAATGTGTCAAGTCAAAGACCAGGATGAGAAGTGTCATATTTTCTGACTTGTAATTGTACTGTCAGTGCCTGAGTTTTCAGCTGTTGTCAAATAAAAATGTTACTGTGTCAGGAAACCCATAAATCTGCTGCATCTCTCAAAGCCACAATGATTTGACCCTAAATCTTTGATTTGTCTTTGGCAAGCTAGGCAAGTTAGAAGGCTAATTATAAACTGGAACATTGGAAAGATATATTAAAATCACACTTTAAAAAAACCCATTCCTGTGTTTTTACATTATCACACCAAATTTGTTGTGGTGATTTTACAGTGACATTCCTCTTTTTGGCATCACAAATGTTTTGAGAACTCACAGAAAGCTAAATCTAACTGTTGTACCTAAGTACTGAAAACTCTCAGACAAATGAATGTGGATCACTTGGGCAATTGCGTCACAGAGCCATTCATTGCATAAAAATAGGCAGACAACAAACAGATCCCTATAGATTTTACATCAAATTCAGATATGATAGCTATTCAGGGGTAAAAAAAAAAAGTAACAAAAAGTCTCTCTTCTCATACCCACTTTCTCAACACTTATTTTATTAATAGTGTTGGCCTTGATTCCAGGGTAAAATCATACATCTTGAAAGTTTCACTGAAGTAATTAATCTGTAAATTCTCTCCCACCATCCATTCTTGTGTCACTTTGTTATCCTTCACTTTCGAATTTTATTTTTTGGTTTTTCCTCTATTGTTCAGGAAATCCACAGAGAAACTCTTAAATCTTCATTATTTTGAGCATTTTCACAATTGCTGTCATTTTTATCCATTCACTTGAAGAATCTAAGTTTGTACAAAATAAAGGATGCACTACGGATTATTTTACAACTTCTTTTGTGAGTCTTTTCCACTTCAGTTTCGTATTCTCTATTTTGCTTTTTAATTGTGCATGCTTTTTTTTGTCCCTAACCAACCCGTTAATTTTTCTTTAATACCAACCTCCATTCATGTAGTCTTTTCTTGCTTTTGACATAGCACTTAAATTCCGTGGGTTGGCTTTTTTCCTCCTCTTTTTTATTTTGTTTGTAGAATATCTTACTATCCTCTTGGAAATTTTCCAAATATTATCCCTCACTCAGTGTCTGCTCTTCCCATTTCCCTGTACTTTTGCAAGGGAATTTTTATTTTCTTCCTTGTTACCTTGCTTTCTTTTTCTGTTAATTTCTCTTTTGCCTTTTTTAATGTGAAGACATTTAAAATTTTTCTCTATTCTCCTACCAATAATTTTCTGATTTTTTTTTTTTTCTTCATATTTATAGCTGTGTCTCTGGGGATTGTCTTCATTGTTTAAAGATCTGTTTTTCTGACAAGTAAAAAGATAACATGAATTTTTACTTCAATATAAAATCTTGTTTATTTTCTGCATAATATCTTTACATTCTTGTCTGACCCTTACTGTTGTTTCCTGTGTTCTTTTGGACACGTGAAGATATTTTCAGTAGTCTGCAAATAATATGGTTCCATAGGACTCACCAAAGATATTTCACTGAGACAAATGGGCTTCAGTAATTTTATCAATCTGGAGAATTGTCAGCAATGGAAATAATGAGATTTTCATAAAAGAAAAACTTGTGTGAGCCCTCTTCCACTTTGCAAATATTATTTAGGCTTTAGAGGTTTTTTGTTTTGTACTTTCACATTGAACTAGTGCATGGCCTCATAAAAAATGTGGGTTTAGAGACAGAAAGAAAAAAATACATTTCTGGATTCTGGATTCAAAGTCAGATACAATTAAAATGCACTAAAGAAAGGAAAAGGGAAAACTAAGGAAAAATGTGAAATAAAGAAGAAAAGGAGAGAAGGGAAAAATAAAAGTAAGTTGATGAGTCTCTTGGCTCTCATGTCTCTCTCTCTTCAGAGTTGTCACTAATCAAGTTCTTCATCATATCATCATATCTCCTTTTATTTTCCTCTTGGCACACTAATTATCATCTGTTACAAATGTAAATCAAGATTATAGCACTGGAGTATACTTAACATGTTGCATATACATGAATTGCAGTATTTTATCAAGGATGCTCACTCCTAAAAATAATCTGCAAATAACATTTCAACCGTGTTCTTGGCATTTTAAGGACTCTTCTTCAAGAAGTTCTGAAGAACACAGTGGGGAGATGCAACAGCTAGAGACAAAAGTAGGTCCCTCTCACATTTTTTTTAATGAGGGTGTGCAGAGTATTATTGTCTCCCTCAGGAGCTGGAAGAGAGACCTGTTGAGTAACGATGTTTTATTTCCTCACAGGAAGCCTAAAAGAACATGTTGGCTTTCTCAGGCCTTTAAGGAAAGAGCAATTAACTTGAATCTTTATAGTCACAACCACAAATCTTTCCATATCATGTGTTAACTAGAATTCTTTCAACTTAATGTCTTTCAGAAGCTGAAAAATACAATGCCTGCCATTCCTGCAGAAGTTCTGTCATCTTGCCTATTGATTTCAAAGTTAGCAGGATCAGATTTCAAAAACAATATTAACTCAGGGACCAGTCACTTATTTCACCATTCATAAAGTTATCAAATTGTATAATGAAAAAAAAAATCAGTGTCTTTGAGAACAGTATGCTGAATTACTTTGTAGTAGTTTTTATTTTTTTATTTTAGTGGCCCATGTTTTGTTTTCTTGCTTTTTTTTGGGGGGGTTGTTGGTTTTTTTTGTTTTGTTCCTGTTTTTGTTGAATAGAGCCATTTATTACAGTTTACTGAGAGATCATTCTTTCACAGTTCAAAATCTTTGAAATGTACGTGCTCAAATGATGACAATATCTCACCATTCTGACATACAGAAGGTATTGCACTTACGGGAATTTGTTTCTGCCAAAAAAGAAAGATTGCTCTGAGATCTGATTTTATTAGCATGATCTGTCCCAGATTTCCTATCCGGCCTTGAACAAATCTCAGTTAACTCTGTGGTAGTGCCCGTTAAGGTGATAAATCCACACAGTTCAACATAGCTCAGATTCACTGTCTCAGCCACTGAAGCATAAAAGACTTGTCTCCACTAAACCTGAGGTAATAACTGCTGTTTTAAAGAAGTTTTCATTTCTCAGGAGAGTCTTTTCATTATTACATGGGCAAACTTCTGTTTTGGTTGTTTTTTTTCATACCATCTATCCAGTCACTCACAATGGCTTAGGTGAAGTGTACATCAGGTTGCCCATTCTCATAGTGCAGATATGAGTGGTGTCTCTGATCAAAAAAATAAGAGGAATATAGAACATCCCATAGTGCTAAATGAACAGTTGGCTAATTTACTGGTTAGTGAATCCATGGCTTGATTGGGAATTTAAGAAACAGGATGACCCTAAGTAGTCTTCTTCTGGCCTTTTGTCTGAGCTCCTGACTACTAAGAGTTTCATGATGCCACACATCCCTCTCCTCACTTTTATGAACTATGAGGATGATTTCAAAGCCACAGGACTAACTTTTTGTGGGAACACTGTAACCATCTATCTGGAGGTGAATTCAGACAAGAGGGATGCTCTAGTTTTTCACACCATCTATCCAATCACTCACTGAGGTGCCTGTGTACAAAGCCATGGTGGCTAGGCACAAGAAGACAGCTTCTTCTTGCATAGCCTGGAAAAGAAAACGTGGTAGAAGGTTTCTGGTGCCTTCTTCCAGAATTATTTTTATATTTTACCCATACGCTTTATAAAGAGAAATGCACAAACACCCCACACAGCATAATAAGTGTTGTGCTCTTTGAGAAGATATTTTATCCTTGAAAGAGAAAACAAAAAATGCAAAAACTTCCTCACATCACTGGCAAACTGCAATTTCATTAAGGTTCAGTTTCTTTTTTGAGGACAGGGTCATGGCTGCTGGCAGGTAGTTCCTCAAGTAATCATTACATATAATGTGAGTGTGAGACTTAAAATGTAGAGTCATTAATTAAATTCAGTACTGCAGATACTCTTATTTTTAAATCCCTTCAAAAATTATGCACAGGTGGTTCATGTCCACAGATTTATAAGAACCTCCCTGCTACACTCCTTCTGTGATTTTATTTCTACTCAGTGATATCCTTTGTAATAAACTCCAGCTTTTAAGGCACTTCGGTAAAACTGTAAAATGTAAAAGGCCTGTAGCCCCCATAAAATGGCAGCAATAGTAAAGGAATTTGCTGTGAGTTATGTTCCATCATGTAGGTGATAAAAAGGAATTAAATCCTTGTGCTTCATTGGTAGCTAATATTATCCCAGAATCATCGCTATGCACTCTGGAAAGTAAGCCGCTGACACTGATCAAATCAGTGCCATTCTTTGTTTAGTATTTTTACACCTTCAAATTTGAAGTAAACTGAGAAGTAAAGGCCAGGGGTGCAGAAGGGCCCTAGAGAAAAACATGAGATCCTGTCTCATAAATGAATGCTTGGTTTTCCTTCTGGCACACTGAGAGCACAGACTCCTTCAACATATGCAAATATTGGAGTGTCTTGTGAAAAAAAAACTGTCATGTTTGTATTGACAGTCCTGGAAAATATTCAAGCTCCTAAGCACTGATGAGTGCTCAGTCTTGACTTTTTATCTGTGTGACAGCCACACATGAAGCAGTCTGGCCTTCCAAGCCTGATGTCACAGGAAGGGAGTCTCAATGGGCAGGCCACATCAGTCTCATGGTGTTCTGTAGTTAGGGTCTAGGATTAGGAAAAGCAGTCCAGCAAATTCAGAACTGCATGTGCAGTGGACTTTTTTGTTGGTCAGTAGCTTCCTTGCCTCCTGTTTTTTGTTGTTGTTGTTGTTGTGTGGTTTCCAGGGAAGCTGTGAAGCATCTTGCTGAGAGAAGTAAGAATTTTCTCATTGTTACAGCTGGTCTAGGAAAATTACTGGGAACTGTATTATATATAATCAAGATAATAAACCTGCATTTACAAAAGGTTAGTCTTGACATTATAGCAGGTCTTTTTTATCTTTTACCTCTAGGATCCTGAGAAATTGGATAATTGATAACATTTTTCTCTCTAAACTGTAAAAATAGCTGAATTTTCCCATGTTCTTTAGTACAGATTTTTCTCAGGAAAGGTAAATAACATCATCTAGATGGCATATGCTAAATTACACTACATTTGACTTTGGATTTTTTTGTTTGTTTGTTTGGGATTTTGTGGTTGTTTTTGTTTTTTTTTTAATGAGGCAGCATACACGGATTTCTGTGTATAGTAAGAATTTTGCAAACCTTCCTTCTGGAATATCCCTAAATTACTCAATTACTGTGGACTCTATTGCTTAGAGAGACATTGCTTTGAGATTTAAAGAATCTGCAAATGTAATATATTTACAAAATACAGCAAAGCTTGGGTTTTCTTAATAAATTTTATTTCACAACTGATCATTGACATAGCCACTCTGTTTACAGTGGCAGTTCTCTCCCAGAGAATAAATGTAGCTACTGAAGTATGTGTCTTACTGATAAGGCATGTGGAATTTAGGTCAGAATCTCTCGAGCTCTGTGCTCTTCAAAATTACTTTATTATATGCTTCTTTTATAAAATGAGGTGCTTGGGTTTGGTTTTTGTTTGTTTGGTTGATTTTTTCTTGCTATAATTCATTTTTCCAGTGGTTCAAAGTAGACTACATTAAGAAGAAATCTAATTCCCACTTCCCCTTAATTTGTCTTGCAAAGATGTAACAAAGTATAAAGACTTACACCAGGTGAAATTAATGGTGATTGCTGGTATTAATTTAAGCAATAACAAACACTGCACCATTTATTAAGCATGTGATATGCCTCTGGAATGGCTATAGCAGAAGGTAGCAAGCCGAAAGGTTAACCTTTTTAAAGAAAATGGATTATTAATACCTTGTCAAACCTCTGGCATTTCTGTCTTTTCTACTATACTACAAGCATGAAAAGTATATGACTGAATAAAGGTGTGAAACTTTGTTCTGAATTTGTACACTGACTCTGACCATTTAACAATACTTGAAAATACAAGAAAGATTAATAATCTTAGAAATAACACTATTTGGAATCTGAAGATGAAGTGAGTTTTTCAAATAGATAAAATAGTTTCATAGTGCATAATTTTCTAAGTGGTACTGGGTTACACAGCAGCTGAGAATTAACAGAATCACAGAATCAGAGAAAGGTTTGAGTTGGAAGGGACTTTGAAGATGATCTAGTTCCAAACCCCCTGCATGGGCAAGGACATCTCCTACCAGATCAGGTTGCTGAGAGCCTCATCCAACCTGGTCTTGAATGCTTCCAGGGATGGGGCTTCCACAACTCCCCCTGAACAATCTGTTCCAGTGTCTCACCAACCTCACTAAAGAATTTGCCCCTAATGTCTAATCTAAATGCCCCCTCTTCAAGCTTTGATCCATTAACCTTGTCTCATGTCATGCCTTTGAAAAAAGTCCCTCCTCAGCTTTCCTGTAGGCCCCCTGCAGGTACTGGAAGGCCCCTCTGGAGCCTTCTCTTCTCCAGGCTGAACAGCCCCAACTCTCAGCCTGCCCTTGTAGGAGAGGTGCTTCATCCCTGGGATCATCTTCGTGGCCCTCCTCTGGGCTTTCTCCAGGAGCTGCATGTCTTTCTTATGTGGAGGTCTCCAAAACTGGACAAAGAACTCCACGTGGGGTCTTAAAGAGCTGAGTAAAAGGAGAGAATCACTCACACTGCGTTTGAAATCTGCAAATGTAATTAAGGCTCCTTCTGAAATATCTACTGAAAAATCCTTACTATTAAAACTTAATTTTTCATGAAAACTATAATGCTGTTAAGGTAAGGAAGTAGGATATGCCCCTTATCACCACTAAACTAGAAGATAGGACATAGCTGATCTAGTCGCTCCCGGTCATGTTTATTTCTGTTGATGGAAAACTATGTTATGGAAGATTGCATCATATTTAAAAAAATGTGCGTTTAAGCAAGGTATGTATAAGTTTGCTTCCTGCCTCTTTATGTCTAGAGCATCTGTTAATAGGAATATTACCAGTTTCAGCTGTCTAAAGGCAAATTGTAAGGGATGCATATGAAAAGCCTTCTGGTGCATAAAATGCTCAGAATTTTCTGAGCTGAATAATGTCTTCAGTTTCATTTTAAATCCATTTACCAATCACTAAAGACAACACAACAGTCTTGAGAGTATGATCTTAGGCAAAATGCAAGGCAATCAATAATACCTGGAATAGAAATGTATTAACTTCTTTACTTTTTTTTTTTTTTCCCCTAAATATTCCTACAAAATTATTGCACAGAAACTACTATTTGAGTTAGAAATGCTTTGATTCAATTTTATGTAGATGACACTAAATTTGGTTGGGATTGGGACTGGTCAGTTTTTTGGAGGTCATCCAGAGGCTGCCACCCAGAGGGACATAGATAGTCTGAAGAAACAGGCTGAGATAAACCTCAAGAAGTTCAACAAGGCAAAATGTGAAGTCTCATCCCAAGGAAGGAAGACTGCCAGACAACCATATACTTTGGGCACTGATGGACTGAGGAGCAGCTCTGGCAAAAAAAGGCCCTGGGGGTTCAGTGGGCTGAACATGAGTCAGCTGTGTGCCCTGATACCAAAATCAGCAGAACTGATGGGAGCTCAAGTAGCACGTCTAAGGAAGTGATAATTAATGCTGTTACTCAGAGCTGTTTACATCGTATTTAATTACTGTGTCTCGTTCAGAAAGACATCAATAAACCACAAGGATGGTCAGGCCTAGAGCACTTGTCTTATAGTATGAAGCTGAAGGACTAGGATTTTTCAGTCAGGAAAATAGATGTCTATAGGACTCCTAACTAAAGCACCTCAGTGCCTGCGGGGAGGTCAGCAAGGCAGCAGAGGCACACCCTTCAACATGCAGTAAGGGGGGAGGAGGAGATGCAGTGGGCATAACTTGAAACAAGATGGTTTCAGATTGGGTGTATGGAGAAAGTTTTTCCCCATGAGAACAATCAGTCAGTGGAGCAGGTTGCTCAGAGAGATTGCACGGTCTCTGACTTTGCAGGCTTTCCAGTCCTACCTGGAAACAGTCCTGAGCAACCTGGGCTCATCTCAGAGCTGCCCCAGCTTTGAGCATGAAGTTGGACTAGAGGCCTTCTGAGGTACCTTCCCACTTGAATTGTCCTTTGATCCTATGAAATCCAGCCTGATTTTTTTAGGAAAAAAAAAAAAAAGAAAAAAGGTGTCAGTACTACATTTTACAAGTATCTTTGATTATACATAAAGCCAAAAGCGTTTTAACGTATTTGACGGTCTCATTTGGCTACTGTATTAACCTACTTCTGTAAAACATTCCTGGCAAGTTCCAGTTTTGACTTTTATTTTAACCATTTTTTATTAATCATCAAAGGGTATTTTAGCAACACAATCTAGAGGGTTTATATGCTAATTTTTTGTATTAACAATTTGATAAAATTAACCCTAGATTTCCATACAGGTAATCAGTAATCCAGATATGCAAGTTAAAGCAGATTACAGATGACATAAATGTGAAATAAGTAATCAAACCAAAGCATCTTCTATATTGCATTGTATTGGTAACAGAGCAATATAGAATAAACTGCTCTCCTCTCCTTGACATGAACGCAGCTCTGCATGGAAAAGGAAAATCTACAGATCATGGAAGGAGGGGCTGGTCACGTGGGAGGAATATAGGACTGTTGTCAGAGGATGTAGGGAGGCAATTAGGAAAGCTAAGGCCTCCTTGGAACTTAACCTTGCAAGTCAGGTTAAGGATAATAGAAAGGGCTTTTTCAAGTACATAGCTAGCAAAACTAGCAATAGAGGCAATATTGGCCCATTGAGGAATGAGGTGGGAGCCCTGGTGACAGAGGATATAAAGAAGGCAGAGGTGCTGAATGCCTTCTTTGCCTCTGTCTTCACTCCTGCAGGGTCTCCCTATGAGCCCCAGATTCATATAGCCCCAGAAGAAGTCAAGATAGAGGAAGAGTTTGACATGGTAGATGAGGATTGGGTTAGGGATCAGTTGAGTAATCTGGACATCCATAAATCAATGGGTCCAGATGGAATGCACCCAAGGGTGCTGAGGGAGCTGGCGGAGGTCATTGCTAGGCCACTCTCCATCATCTTCAGTAAATCATGGGCAACAGGTGAGGTGCCTGAGGACTGGAGGATAGCAAATGTCACTCCAGTCTACAAGAAGGGCAAGAAGGAGGACCCGGGTAACTATAGACCGGTCAGCCTCACCTCCATCCCTGGAAAGGTGATGGAACAACTTGTTCTTGTGACTATCTCCAGGCACATCAAGGACATGGGGGTCATCAAGAGCAGTCAGCATGGTTTTATCAAGGGTAAATCATGTTTGACTAACCTCATAGCCTTCTATGAGGAAATTACTAGGTGGATAGATGATGGTAGAGCGGTAGATGTGGTTTATCTTGATTTCAGTAAAGCATTTGACACCGTCTCCCACAGCATCCTTGTGGATAAGTTGATCAGGTATGGGTTTGGTGACCAGGAAGTGAGGTGGATTAGGAACTGGTTGAAAGGAAGGAGTCAGAGAGTTGTAGTCAATGGGGTAGAATCTGGTTGGAGGTGTGTTACTAGTGGAGTCCCACAAGGGTCGGTGCTGGGACCGGTGTTGTTCAACATCTTCATCAACGACCTGGATGAGGGTATAGAATGTACCCTCAGCAAGTTTGCTGATGACACTAAGCTGGGAGGAGTGGCTGACACACCAGAAGGCTGTGCTGCCATTCAGAGAGACTTAGATAGGTTGGAGAGTTGGGCGGGGAGAAACATGATGAAATTCAACAAGGGGAAGTGCAGAGTTTTACATTTGGGGAAGAACAACACCATGTCCCAGTACAGGTTGGGGGCTGAACTGCTGGAGAGTAGTGTAGGTGAAAGAGACCTGGGGGTCCTGGTAGACAGGAGGATGACCATGAGCCAGCAATGTGCCCTTGTGGCCAAGAAGGCCAATGGCATCCTGGGGTGCATTAGAAAGGGTGTGGTTAGTAGGTCAAGAGAGGTTCTCCTCCCCCTCTATTCTGCATTGGTGAGGCCACATCTGGAGTATTGTGTCCAGTTCTGGGCCCCTCAGTTCAAAAAGGACAGGGAACTGCTCGAAAGAGTCCAGCGCAGAGCTACGAAGATGATTAGGGGAGTGGAACATCTCCCTTATGAGGAAAGGCTGAGGGAGCTGGGTCTCTTTAGCTTGGAGAAAAGGAGACTGAGGGGTGACCTCATCAATGTTTACAAATATGTAAGGGGTGAGTGTCAGGGGGACGGAGTTAGGCTTTTCTCGGTGATGACCAGTGATAGGACAAGGGGTAATGGGTGTAAATTGGAGCATAGGAAGTTCAAGGTGAATATCCGAAAAAATTTTTTTACTGTGAGAGTGACAGAGCACTGGAACAGACTGCCCAGGGAGGTTGTGGAGTCTCCCTCACTGGAGACATTCAAAACCCACCTGGATGAGTTCCTGTGTGATGTACTCTAGGTGACCCTGCTCTGGCAGGGGGGTTGGACTAGATGATCTCTCGAGGTCCCTTCCAGCCCCTAAGATTCTATGATTCTATGATTCTGTGATTCTATGTTCAAGATCTAGTAAAGCAAAACAGGAAGCCTTGATACAAAAAGAAGCCTGAAACAACTGGCTTATACCCCTGTCAAATTTATCCAAGGGGAAAGTTGTTCAGAACATCTGTCATTTGTGCCCTGTCTCCTTTAATAATTCCACAGCTCAAATAAATGGCTTAGATAAGATACACATAATGAATTGGTTGTCATCTACAAACTAAGAATTGCATTTCATACCACACCAAACAACTACAATAACCTTCTTAATGGTATTGTATGCTTTTTGAACATGAAGAGTGACAAAATTACATTTTGTTAAATCTCAGAAGAGCTTGTGCTGCACGTGAACCTAACATAATCCTTTTCAGTCCCTGAGAATGAAGGGTGAAAAAGAAAAAAAAAAAAAAAAAAAAGGAATTACTTAAGATCTTCCCCTATCCTTCAAGCCCTGGGCATCAGCAAAGTTGACAAGGTGACAACCATTCCATTGTTAAGTTCATAACTACATATGACAAAATGAAAGCAATATAATAGGGTTTTTTTAATTAAAAATTAAAAAATTACACAAAAAAGATAAATAGTTGGCACAGTGTTTGGTAACAATGAAGGTTAGATGTATTGCAGTTCTTTAGTTTATAAAAATCCTACTTAGTAAAAATGAAAACAAGTGCTATTGTAATTCTTTTATTAGGAAAGAAAAATAAATATATTTACAGGTTCATATTCAGTTGCTATGAGGTTTGAGCATATCTGTTTCTGCAGAAAGTTTTTTTTTTTTATTTGCTATGATCTGGGTACTATTAATCTTTCTGAATAATAATGCTGCTGTACTGATTTTGGCTGGTTTAGAGTTAATTTTCTTTTTTACCTTGTGTGGTGCTGTGTTTTGGGTTTGTGACAAAAATGGTGTTTGTAACACAGGGCTGTTTAAGCTATTACTGAGCAATGCTTACACCATGTCAAGGCCCAGTACCCAAGAAGCTGGGAAGGGACACAGCTGGCATATTATGGTTACCAGTAAAATATGGGGTGAAGGAGAAAGGGAGGACATTTGCAGCATTTCTCTTCTGAAATAACTGTTACACAGTTACATGAAGCCTTGTTTTTCTGGAGGTGACTAAAGACCTGCCTGTCAGTGGGTAGTGTTGAATGAATTGCTTATATTGCTTTGCTTGAGTATGCAGATTTTACTTCTTCTATTAAAATGTCTATATCTCAACTCATGAATTTTCTCATTTTTACCCTTTTGATTCTGTTCCCCAGTGAGTGAGCAGCTGTGTGGGGCTTGGGTGCATACCAGGGTTAAATCACAACAGCTGTTCATAACAGTCTACTTACCCCAAAGGAGAATATAAATCCTGGAGAGAGTTTAAGTGATCTCTGAATTATAAAAACATCTAAAGATGTTAAAGATCTAAGATCTGTGAAAAAAAGTTGTTTGAGAAAGATCTGAGATGCAGCTATTTCGTTCAGAGATTGTCCATTCTGGGGAAGATGAGATAAGAAAGAAAGATATATCAGTTAGTTGTCTTTGGCTTCCATTAATCCTGTTTATGCCCTATCTTTCGAAACTTAACATGTCCCAGATGAACTAAGTATTTTAGAAAACACCAGTATGCATATTAAAATTTCTAGTGGCTAGAAAATTCTCTTTCAAGGTCTTACAGAAAAAAAAAAAAAAAAAGTTAACAGAAAAAAAAAAAAAAAGTTAACAGAAAAAAAAAAAAAAAGTTAACAGAAAAAAAAAAAAAAAGTTAACAGAAAAAAAAAAAAAAAGTTAACAGAAAAAAAAAAAAAAAGTTAACAGAAAAAAAAAAAAAAAGTTAACAGAAAAAAAAAAAAAAAGTTAACAGAAAAAAAAAAAAAAAGTTAACAGAAAAAAAAAAAAAAAGTTAACAGAAAAAAAAAAAAAAAGTTAACAGAAAAAAAAAAAAAAAGTGTTAACTGAAATAATGAATTTAGACCAATATTTTGTAGCCAAAACATTCTGATTATGTGCCGTAAAATATTTGATACATGAAAATGCGTAAATTAATAGTTTTGTGGTTTTTTTCTGCATAACAATATTTTTTTTAAAGATGTAAGATACTTAACTGACAGATTGTTAACTGACACTAGAGATTTTTAAATACATGCAGTAAATATATCTTTATTTCCAAGTTTATTTTCAGATAAATATTTCTATAATTTTCTTAGAAACTGCATACTGCACCTCTCTAGGAAGCTTGTTCTATCCAATGCTTGACCGCCACCTCAGTAAAGAAATATTTCCTAATGTGAAGTCTGAAGATTCCCTGATGCATCTTTGAACCAGTTTCACAAGTTCTAGCACTGGATACCAGGGAGAAGAGGTCAGCACCTCCCTCTCTACTTTCCTTTCTCAGAAAGCTGTAGAGAGCAATGAGGTCACCCCTCAGCCTCCTTATCTCCAAATTAGACAAGCCAAAAATTCTTAGCTGCTCCTCATAGGACATTCCTTCCAGCCTCTTCACCAGCTTTGTTACCATCCTCTGGATACATTCAATGACTTTTACATCCTTCATATATTGTGGGGTCCAGTACTGCACACAGTACTTGAGGCGAGGCCGCATCAGCACTGAATGCAGTGGGATAATCACCTCTTTTGACTGACTGGTCATGCTGTTTGTGATGCACCCCAGAATGCAGTTTGACCTCTTGGCTGTCAGGACACTGCTAACTTGTACTGAGCCTGCTGTTGACCAGCACTCTAAATTCCCTTTCTGAAGACCTGTTCCTCAGCCACTCTTCTCCCAGTTTGTACTTGTGCCCGGCATTACTCTGTCTTAGATGTGGGATCCAACATTTCAGATTCTCATGTTCCAATAAAATTGTTTCAGATATTGAATTACTGACTATATTTTACTTCTGATCTTAGGAATCTGTTACATACAAAACAATATAGCAAAAGATGTTTTTTAAGTATTTTCATGATTTGTGAAGGAGGTGCTGAGTTTTCTCTTTCATTAAAATTAGACTGATTTGACCTATAGATGGTGGAAAAATCAGCTTGTGATATTATCGCGTCATGTGTTTTGTTGATATTTGGCTATAAGTTTTAAATCAAAGTATAATACAGGGAGCTTTGTTGGTTGATTGGTTTTAATAAATAATGTACTGTTGTACTTGGTCTGGCTGGGATGGAGTTAATTTTCTTCATAGCAGCTTGTATGTGTTGTGTTTTACATTTGTGATGAAAACAATGCTTCTAATACACTAGTATTTTACCTACTGAACAGTGTATGCATAGCATCAAGACTTCTGTTTCTCACTCTGCCCATCCCCTTCAATATATTGAGAGACGCACACGTGGTTGGGAGAGCACATGACCAGACAGAATACCTGAACTAACCAAAGAAATATCCCATACCATATAACGTTATGCTTACAAACAAAAAGGAGAAGAATTAGTTTAGCCAATCTTTGGCTTAGAAACTGGATGGACAATTGTCTGCCCATGGGAGGTGGAGAGTAATAGCCTTTGTATCACTTCTGTTTGGTTTTCTCCGTCTCCTCTTCATTTCTCCTTTGCTTTTTAAACATTTTTTATCTCAAACCACAAGTTTACTTCCTTTAACTCTTGCTTTCTTCTTTCTCTCTCCCACTGGGGGAAGTTAACATATTTTGCATGTGCAAGGACAGCAGTAAAAGAAAATATTGAAGAAAAAATGATATTTTTTTTTTTTTTTCGGGTCATTGTTTGTTTGTTTAGTGCTACATATAGCTGTTTTTCATAATTTATTTTTTTGAAGTTGAGGTACAGTGAGGATTTTCAGTTTTCCATCTTTTCTAAATATACCATCATAGACTTATATTGCAGATGTCTCTTAAGAGTTATAATACTGATTTAGTCTGGAGAAGAACCAACTTAGATTCTAACTTCATGAAAGTGGAACATTTTATTCTTAGAGTACAAGTTAGAGATTGCATGAAAAGTGCTGATTCACACTATTGATCTTGCTCACCAGAAAAACAGTAGAGAAGATAATTATGGCCCCAATGAGAACAGTTCAGTATTTCATCTATTATAATAGCTCACACCTGACCACGGTCAGTATCCCATAGAGAAGAGAAAGACAGAAAAAAACCCAACAAACCTTAAAGGACAATTATAGATTAAACAAGTGGTCCTAGTTAGCTAATGTTTACCTTTGAGTCTTGTCCTCAAGAGCTGCTTTTTTTTTAACCTTATCAAAACAATGTAAAATATGTTTGCAAAAAATTCTTGACAGCTTCACTTAATTTTTTGTATTAAAAGGACAAATATAGAAAATGCAAAGAAGATATTGCCTATATACTTGATGGAAAACATAGAGATTTTTAATTTTTATATAATTTCAAGAGATTTCATTATGCATTTAAAGATTATTAAAGCTGTAATTTCATAATCTCACATGAAATAATTACTTATTAATGTTTAAGAACAGAAAAGGCAGAGGAATATCCTAGTGTTTTGAAAAGTTCGGATTGTGTACTGTTATCTTTTAAATGAAGTGGAGATGATTGGAATGAAGGATGGATACTGTTGCATTATTTAGTATTTGTGTAGATGTGTTTATGTGAGACCACCTCTGTTTCACTCTGTGAATAGTTTTGTAGGTAACAGATACTCAGTACACTTTATATACAGACTGTTACTGGTTTAGACGCAAAACAACTGTGCAATTCTGAATAAGTAACAAAAAGATTTAGTTAGTTATATATATGCGTATTTGTTATGGATGCAATTATTCTCCTGCTGATGCATCTGGCATAGAGCAGGACAGAATAGTTGAAGACTATGGGGTATGCATTGTATTTGCATTAGAAGTTTGAGTTTCTCTAGTGTTACTTACATACATGGAGATGTGATTAGAATTAATTTAAAAAATATTTTTGCTGGTTTTCCTAAATAGGAAGGCAAACCAATGTATTCCAAGTTCATTAGAGTTTCTTAGCTTTATTTTTTTTAAATAAATTTTGAGTGTAAGGTAGTTTTACAATAAAGTGAATTGAATTCATTAAAGTGTGTTTAATGAAGCTTGAAAAATAATTAAATCTCACTTAGCATCCGATACAATAAACTATGCTTATTGGTTCCAGTTGGCAAGATTTATTGGGTTAAAGGGTGATAGAGATGCAGAAATAGGAAATAAAATGTGTTGCAGGAATGAATATGAAAAGTTTATCCATTCTAAAGGAAATGGAAAATTAAAATTACTTTAATGGTGTACTGAGTTGGCCTACAGAAGAGACTTCTAGTATTAGTTTATCAAGAATTATTCCTTCATTAACGGAATAGCAAATAATTTTGCTTGCATAATAAAAGGTCTAATAAGAATGAACTCAATTTTCTTAAACAATAATTCAAATGTCTTATTGGGACAAGATATTTGGTCCTTAGCTTCACAGTTAATTCACCTGGGAACCAATTATTGACTTCTGAAATGGAGCACCCTTCCAATACATTTTAAATACTTCATATCCTAATTTCATGTACATGCATCAAGCTGAATCAAGTATAATTATAAATCTTAATGAAAAATGCAAGATTCTCTCCATAATATTGCCAGCTTTCATTCTGCTTATATGTTTTAGACACTAAAAAAAAATATCTTTAGCAATTTTAATCATGGGTCACGGATTTTAACCTTCAATTCTTGCTTACTGTTTTTATACACAGGATGAGAATGTTTATAAAATCTTATATAAACATATTCAAAAAGAGAATAAAGAAGAAGAAAAAGTGAATCAGAATTCTGATAAGAATTAATAAATCTTTACGTACATTACAGCCTTCAGAAATATTGAGTTATTTAGTGTCTGTGCATGACTGCTCACATGTAGTGCTGGAAGACTGTAATTATCAGTAAAATTTTGCATTCACTACATCTCATTCCATTATAAATCATAAATGTCAAAAAGATTGTGTACACTAAAAGTGGTCATTTGCTTAAAAACAGCTTAGATTTTCTTTACGGAGGAAAAAATCTATTAAAACCCAACTATTTTATTTTCCTACACCATTTAAAAATTATCTGTAAAAGGCTTTGGTGCCATACAGTGTAGCTACACAATCACTGCTGATCAGTCAGATTCACTTAATTTTAAGTTATTTGTCATATTGAAGTAGCAAATAGAAAAATAAAATTTTCCAGAGCTAGGTAATTGAGCAGTTTTTTACTAGACTCCTATTGTTAGCCAGAAGGAAGAGTGGTTTTGTGTTCAAAGTAGGAACTGCCTTGTATATTTCTTTGAAATGTAATGGATTGATGAGAACTTCTTGTAAATCCTACAGTGCTGTAGAGAAACCTTGTGTAGCATTCATCTCACCTAACAGTAGATGTCCCAAATGCAGAAGTGTTTCTGGCCTTGTTAACATAGGCTTTTTTTCTTTTCTTTTCTTTTCTTTTCTTTTTTTTTTTAATTTTTTTTTTTTAATTTAAAGTCAGTGGCAAGAAAGAGGCAAATGTAGTTATATCTTTCTGACCTATTTTTATACAGTAAATCACAGATAAGAAGATAACAATCCAATGGGTGGAATCTAATGTTAGGTGTGTATGATTTTATATTAAATTCTGCAATAGAGTTTCTGATGGATTAATGAAGAAGCGTGAACCTCACTTGTTACAGTTAGTATGTAACCGTTCATGGCAGTGTTGACATATAGCAACCTAGATGTTCAAGAGGTTTGGTAATGAATGTGTAAGGTTTCAAAGGCAGTGAAGACATGCAGTCTGGAAGGTAGCGGGACAATAAAAACACTCAGATGAACAGATTGTAAGCAATGTAAACAAATAAATATAAGTAGCAGGACAAAATTATGTGAAAACTTCCCAAATGTTTGTAATTAATCTAAAAAATAAGTGTAGAACAAGACAATTTACAAATAATTACAAACCATATTAGTGTCAGCTGGAAAAGCATTAATCTTAAACAAGGAAAGTCCTCAGTGCTCTAAGTTCTGTTGTAACTATCACAGGACAGAGAGCTGGAGACATAGGCTCCCAGAGAGATGATAGAAGGAAGGATTTAAAGAGTTTGTAATTACTTTAAAAATTAAGATTGAAAACAGGTCACAGAGAGACCTACACAAACAGCTGAGACAGAAAGGCAAGCTCAACATACAGATGGTAAGAAGTACAAGTGAAGAAAAAGGTTTCATATACTTCTGTTTCAAGACCAGAACTATGCAAAAAAGGGAAGATGGTTAGGGGGAAACAGGCAGACTGGAGGGATTAAAAACGGCATGGGATAACTTGCACATATCTGAAATACGTTCCTAGAGATATGAAAGGAAAGACCAGAAATACTGTGTCTTGAAGTTACGCTAACTGAATGTCATGTGGAAGACTACAGGACATGACAGTTAAATGAGATGTTGATGAAATCACCAACAGTGTCATGCTTGTGGGTAAACTCCAGAGGGGGTTGAAAGGACTTAGTGAAAAACAGACAAACATCATAGACAGCTGAAGGGAACTGTTAAAAGGTATTTGTAGAGCAGAAGCCAGTAGTGCGTTGGTAACTCCATTGGGAATACAAAAACCAGATATGACCTAGGTAACAGTAGCAGAAATAATAACCTTGGACTCTGTGGAGAAACAGTAATTAAGAGTGAACTGTTTATTTGAAAGGTGGTTGTGAGGGAGAAAATGAGAAAGTAAGGCAGCAAAAAGTGAGTCAAGAAATGTGGAAAATAAAGTGTGCGCACTAGCTGAGCAGTGCTGTTGAGGGGTGCCAGAAGGACAGCCCTGTCTTACTCAACCATGAGTAAATGATATATGCAAATACCATGATCAAATGATGGTGAGGATGAGATTACTTTCACTTAATTCTGACTATCATATTCACATCTGATGACAAGGTGGATGACTCTGCCTATGCCTGTCTTTACACTGACAGTCTAAAGGCAGGTTAAGCTACTTCAGGTGACAGGTTTACAATCTTAATTTTTTGTCTGATTAAGGGAAATCAAAATGGTAAGAATGCTGTTTAGGTTGGAAAAAGCTGAGATATAAATTAATCTTATTTAAATCCTCATAAGACATAAAATATGAAATTACAAAATAAGGACTGGCAAGGTGGTAGGGTTCATTTGATATAGCGGAAATTAGAAAGAAAGAAAGGCTTTCAAGTACTGCTTAATAAAACCCTAAGGGGCTATGAAATCTGCAGGGACCCAGTTAATTTTCTTAATCAGAATTATCTGGGGATAGAAGAGGAAGGATTTCACTAATTAAAAGCTGATGCACCTTTTGAGTCTCATAAGGGGTTCTGTATTAGTCAGTCTGAACTGTAACAAATTCTTCAAAGCCTTAGAAAAAGGTGGGAGTAGAAAAGTGCAGAGAAGTATCTTCAGGATCATTGGTGCATATCGGAATGTGTGCTGGGAGTTTGCATTTTGATTTTGGGTATTAAAGTTCCTATTATTTGATCTCAGTCTACAGTCCTAATTATTAGAAAAATAAAATTAAGATAAAGACAAAGACCTGTTACGTGGCAGGTTTTTCACATATAAAGCTGTAAAAAACTTTGACTTGTCCATACAATCTTCAATTATGTTAACCTAGTAGTCCTTTCATACTTGATTTCTATTTCTTTAAGCCTACTGTTTCAGTTACAATTTTCGTCATAGAAAGAAAGAAAGAAAGAAAGAAAGAAAGAAAGAAAGAAAGAAAGAAAGAAAGAAAGAAAGAAAGAAAGAAAGAAAGAAAGAAAGAAAGAAAGAAAGAAAGAAAGAAAGAAAGAAAGAAAGAAAGAAAGAAAGAAAGAAAGAAAGAAAGAAAGAAAGAAAGAAAGAAAGAAAGAAAGAAAGAAAGAAAGAAAGAAAGAAAGAAAGAAAGAAAGTTGTACTACAATAAGTAGAAAAGAAATATTGATAATTACCATAAGTGAGCATTAAAAAAAACCAACAAAAACCCCCAGAAAGTCAGAGAAAACTAATATAATCCATGCTTTATATTTGTTCATTTTGCGTCTGTTGCTGGAGAGCATCTTCATAAAAGTTTCCCATTTCATTTATAAATTCACCTCGATTAGGAACACTGTAATTCTTTATTTTTAGTACAATTATCTGTTACTTAAGGTGAAGGATTTATGACACCTTGTGTGAAAAGAGGAAATAACATTCTATGACCGTTTGATAAGGTGGAAAGGAAAGTTATGAAAGTAAGGACATTTGAGACATTATTTGCTTTTATTTTCCAAATACTAAAGTATTTTCCAGTCTAAAAGTCATCCTTTGAAGAACACTTAGAGAATATTTGGGCATATTTGAGTACCCATTAGTGAAAATCCATCAGTGCATCTAAATAAATTATCTGGAAGTGTTAATTATTATATTTGCAGCTGAAATATGTAAATTCAGGGCACTGTGATGTCTCAAAGATTGCTAAGGATGTTGCTAGCTAATTATGTAGTCCGTATCACTATCTTAACATTATATCTCTTTTTTAAAATGTATTTTGGAGATCGGGTTCATCATATTTTATTATTACAAAACTTCAAAACTTTTTTTGTATTTTTCTTAAAGATAATAGTAAGTGAGAATCTAAACTGATAATTTCCGTATTTCATTCTTGAGCACAGCTTAAATACATTAGAAAGTTCTTTTCTTGTGCTTCTGGACTTCTGAACAATAGTCAGGAACACAGACTTTTTGAGGCAAAAGAGACAAACTAATCAGTCAATCAATAATATGTAAGCACCAGTTCTGTAAGTATTGGTATTTAAATTCAGAAAGGGGTTAAACTTGATGCTTCTGGTTATATACCTACCGAGGTAGATGAAGCTCGTATTGTCTGATCCCCGTCATAAACATCTTAAAGTACTAGATGCTTAACAGAGAAATAAGTTGCTAAATTTCCTCATATCTTGCTTCTTAACAGTGATGAAATATCTCAGGGGTTGCAACATGCAATCCAGTGCCCAGAAGATCTGTGTGTTGATTGGGCTTTCTTTTCTGAAATGAATGTGAAGGCACAGATCCTTTTATTTTTGTAAAAAAGAAATCACCAAGGTAATGAACTACTGATTTAATAATCTTTTCATTTGATGCAATCAATCCAGTCCAGAAAGAACTGCTTCTTTCTAACACAAGCACAGAAAACTGAACACCTCTTGGGCATAGCTGTATTGTATTAATGCACCTCATCAAAGTTCAAAGACAATAAAGCAAGGCAAGGTTATACAAAGAGGGAACAGGAAGTGGATTTTATGGCCCAGACCAATAAAGTCAATGAAGCAATGCCTATCTGTATCTGTGGATAGCCTGTCCCAAAGCCTGCATTAAGGCATTAGTTTCATTACCCCAAACAAATTTTAACTATTTTTAGCAATTACTGGTGATATGTGAAATGTAAAATATATGTATTTTATTAGTTAATGGTGGTATTTATAGCATACATTGTACAGGATATATCTGATGAGATGGGTATTCAGAATAATAAACAAGGAACAACAGGGAAATAACAGAAAAGCTTTGGGAATCCAAGGATATGGGAGAAAACTGTATAGAAAGGTGTTGTTCATTAAGCCAGTGAAACAGCATGAACTAAAGGAGAACAATAGGTTCCATTGATTTAAATATAATTTAATGAAGCTGTAAGAGTATGTAGAAGGAGAGTGCCTGCTTTCTTAAGGATATTTGGTCAAAGGAGCCTCAAACCAGAACATGCAAAGAAAAATGACCAAGAAATTATAAGGGTGACCATTATGAAAACCTAACTGGTTGGCTGCACTAATTGGTAAGGATACGTGGAGTGAGAAAATGTTTGTTTTTTCAGTTGCATAAAGAAAGGGAGGGAGACAAACATACATAGAACCTGGCCAAATAGCATTAGCAAAGACAGTAACTAGAAGCAGACCTGGTCAGTCACATTTTTTTGATGGGCTATCAAGAAATCACAGGAAAACTGTGATTTTGCATCTAAAAAGGATGCAAACCTGAGGGTCCAGAATGTTGGAAGGCATTGGCTGGAGTGTGCCAACTGATGAGATAGTGTGCAGGAGAAAGGGGAGAAGAAAGGAAGTGAAGTACAAATAGAAAAAGGACTTAAACGGGGCTCATTGCCTGTTAATTGGACCTGGTCAGTACACTTGTCTGGCTTAGCTCTGCATCTGATCACCACAATCTGTCCTGTCTTCTTATATCTTCTTACTAAATCCTTAACCCTGTATCTGTGTAATCTCACCCTTTATCCTCTGTGTGTGTGAGTCCTGTAAGGATTCAGTGCCAGCTGCTAGGGGAACTTTTGTGAGGGGACTAGGTATCAGCACCTGGGAGTCAGACCAAGGGTGTGGGTGTCCTGAACAGGAGCCAGAGGGGGCTTTGAATGTCAGCCACTGGGTCAGGAACAGTACGTGTTTCCCAAACCAGCTACTGGGACGACAGGGGTGAGCAAGGTGAGTGAAGGGCTCAGTGACAGCAGCTTGAAGCAGGACCCGTGTCAGAGCTCGTATGCCTGGTGTTGGCTAATGTAAGCAGG
The DNA here is from genome assembly GCF_000747805.2 of Chaetura pelagica. NCBI lineage: Eukaryota > Metazoa > Chordata > Aves > Apodiformes > Apodidae > Chaetura > Chaetura pelagica. Next base: position 7,079,415 of record NW_009954222.1, on the reverse strand, counting down.
TGCCTGTATCTTCCACAACCAAGTGTGCACGGGGAGTGTGTATGTGTTCACTAGCAAATTCCAAGCTGGACTAGATGGTGAGTAGGGGTGAGTATATGAGAGCTGTGTGTTTGCAGTGAACACCCACTGGATCAGCTGAAAAATAGGGGACCTGTGAGGTGGACAGGAGAGGCTGGGATCCAGCCAGGAGTACCTGGTGGGCAGAGCAGCCATGCTGGTGTTTGGGGTCTTTCTGAATGGGCATGTGCTTTTGAACCTGCAGAATATAGTGCATGTGCTGCAGTAGTGACCTTCTGCCTCTGCAAGCCCAAGAGGATGTGCCTGTCTATGTCTGTGTCTGGTGTGAGTCCTGTACATGGGTGCTGTTGAAGGCAGCACCTTGACTGTTGTGGCTGTTCGTATGACCAGCCACGTCTGTGTCCTCTATGTGTGTGTTCCTATGTCTTTGTGAACCAAAAAAAAAAGTAGATATCAAAGAGTGACTGATATGGTGAAGGGTTGTTAACACAATGAAAAATGAAATACATTAAGTCCATTTTGAGACTGATGTGTAACAGATGATACCAGATTTTTGCCAGGATCACCTCACAAAGTTTTTCCCCATTAATCTGAATTTAATGTCTCACCTAAGAAAGATCCTGCCTTTGAGTTAGTCCTCCGAGAATGAAGGAGCTATCTGGTGACAGATTGTCAAAATAAGAATCAAGGAAGAATTTATTCCAGACAATATTCCCAAGAAATCTCTTTCAGACATCTCAGTGGAAAACACAGAATTTCCCTTGACACTTGAAGTTAATCACTACACATGCTTTCCCAAAACCATGAAAATCTAGAGGCAAGGAAGTGATAATATATACTTAGGGAAAAAACAAACAGTGTGAGTAGAAACTTTTTAAAGGGAAGGAGAATCCTGTATGTAGTAGGTTTTTTTTGTGTGTATTCTAGCCAATGCAAAACCTACTATGAACTGTACATAAATAGCCATACAAGCACATCTAATGCCACAGATACAAATAAATTTATCCTGTGCTTACAAAGCTTATGAAAGCTTTTTGTTTCCAATGAATGAGAAATGTGATTCATTAACAGCATTTGCTGATGATTATTTGCTCTGAAGGAGAAAAGTGCAAAAATAAGTTTTGACTTGATGATTGTTATGGGTTCCTTCAACCCAAGGTATTCTATGGTTCTATAAAAAGTGCAATAATCTTTCAGTAGAAAACAGTATCTCCTGTCAGACAAGGACTTTCAAATTTATTTTCATTTAGTTTTGAAAACAATATGATACTTGCATAGTTTATGCAAAGTACCATTCCCCTTTTCTTCCTCCGCTCCTTCCCACAGACATACATATACAGGCAACAGTATACAAAAATGTTTGAAAAGATAAATGCACAATAAAGGACCAAAATTAATTATGTCAGTGTCTTGTAATCTAATATGAAATTAAGAACCAGTTCCCTTTCCTATTCTAGTAAGGGGTGCTGCAGGAGAAGTACCCCTCTGGCAGAACACAAGGTAAAAGCACACATTACAAATTAAGATCCTAAAGTACCAACCACTGTAATCTGTTTCAATTTGAGCAAGTGCTGGGTATCTCATGGTCAATGCACAAGTGAGAATTAAGGGAAAAAAAGCAATTATTAAACTAACAAAAAAAGAGGCATGAATATATATTAAGGAAACAAAAATAAATTAAAAATACTAAAAGAAGGTAGTCATATTTAGTGAAATATCTTCAGCTGAAGTTGATATCTGAAATGCTCTTTCTTAGTAAGAGATTTCTCATCAAAGAATGCTGACCAGTAGACAGTGAATTTCCAGTGAAAGAGATTTTCTATTGGATAGGGTAGCTAAAATGAAATTAAAATACAGGAAATACCTTACAAATTCTGTTAGGTTTTCTCTGTCATGAAGATACTAAACCCATGTCTTTTAATATATGAAAATCTTAATACTGTAGTGAGTTGACCCTCACTGCATGCCAGGTGCCCACCAAGTCACTCTGTCACTCCCCCCTTTCAGTTGGACAGGAGAAGAAAAACACCACAAAAGGCCTGTAAATAGAGATAACGACAGGGAGAGATCACTCATCAATTACCACAGACTCAACTTGGGAAGTTAATTTACCACCAAAGAAACCAGAGCAGGATAATGAGAAAATAAAACCAAACTCTTAAAACACCTTCTCCTGAACCATCCCTTCCTCCCAGGCTCAATTTCACTCCCCATTTCTCTACCTTCTCCCTCTGAGTGGCACAGGGGGTTTAAGGTAGGTCATCACATGTTGTCTCTGCTGATCCTTCCTCCTCAGGAGGAGAACTCTTCACACTCTTCCCCTGATCCAGTGTGGAGTCCCTCCCCCTGTGAGACAGTCCTCCATGAACTCCAACATGAGGCCTTCCCACAGGCTGCAGTTCTTTAATGAACTGCTCCAGTGTGGGTTCCTCACATATTTTGCAGTCCTTCAGGAGCAAGCTGGTCCCGCAGTGGTCCCTCACAAGGTCATATGTCCTGCGTGCAAACCTGCTCCAGCATGGACACCTCTCTCCACAGGTCCTGCTAGGAGCCTTCCCCAGTGTGGGCTTCCCATGGGGTCACAGTCTGCTTTGGGCACATCCTCTTGCTCTGGCATGAGGTCTTCCGCAGGCTGCAGGCAGATATCTGCCCTACCATGGACCTTCATGGTCTGCAGGGGGACAGCCTGCCTTACCATGGTCTTCACCAAGGGAAGCAGGGGAGTCTCTGCTCTGGCACCTGGAGCACCTCCTCAATCTCCTTCTTCACTGACTTTGATGTCTGCAGAGTTGTTTCTCTCACATACTCTCCCAGCTCTCTCCTGGATGCTATTAGACAGCAGTTTATTCCTCCTTCTTAAATATGTTATCATTGAGGTGCTACCACTGTTGTTGATGGACTCAGCCTTGGCCAGTGGTGGATCCATCTTGGAGCCAGCTGGCATTGGCTCTATCAGATATGGGCAAAGCTTCTAGCAGCTTCTAACAGAAGCCTTGCCTGTAACCAAAATCTTGTAATGCAAACCCAATACAGATAAAACACTGATACAAAGAACTATTTATTCTATAGAATGTTTAAAATTGAATCTATTTATATATTAGAGGATTACTGAATATTCTCTTTCAGATAATATTTAGTTTTAATATTTCTAAATGGAATGTAGTATGAATGGATATATATTTTAAGTTCCATTTAAAAAAAAAAAAAAAGAGGGGTTTTTATATTATCAATTTTAGAATGAAAATAGTTTTGACTTCTGATAATTTCCAGAGAACTTTAATATTCTATGCTTATTTGAACATATTTTGATACTAAATAATTTTTCATTTTCATGAAGGACTACTGGAGAGAAGATAAGTAAATTTATCCTCTCATTTATGTAAGTATTACTTCAGTATGTATATTCCATTTGGTTTCATCCCTGAAGTAAACATAATCCTACTGAGATTTTGATGTGCCAGATAAGCCTGTAGTTCTCAAAAACATAAGGCGGAAAAGCAAATCTACTATTTTGTGAACATTTTAATCGGTTACATTTTGATTTTTCTTCTCCGTTGTTGGTTGGAACTGTTCTTGTGGTGGATGTAGAAAACTACTTCACTTGAGATGAGAAAGCGAAGAGATTTTTAAGTACCTAAATGAGACAGTAAGGTATGTGGGAGGAAAAACTGGGAAAACAACAATAATTGAGGATTAGATGAAACTTGGTTCCACTTTCCTTTCCTTTTTCCCTCAAAAATCAAATGAAATTATTTTCACTTAGGTCCCAGTATAAAAAAGAGAAGAGGCATTTGTACGATTAAACTCCAACTAACAATATGAATGTATAAGAATATTTGCAAGGTATATCTAGATGTATATGTCACACATGATAATACAAACAAAATAACAAGCTTATAAAGTTAGTTTTAAACTGGACAGGTGAATTTGCAGGTGCTCCTGCTATATAAAATTATCAACCTTGGTGTTAGTGTTGACTATTTAAATTAGAATTATATAATATTTTATAAATTTATCATTGTGCCATTAAACAAAGTCCAATTTTAATTGTATAATTCTCTAGAGAGCAAATGAAATTGAAATATACTTTAATAATGTTATATAAGCTTTAATTATGAAATTAAATTATTTAAAATTATTTATTTTTGTTTGGTTTAGGTATATTTTTTGCAGTGTTTTACTAACTTTGGCAAGATTTTTTATGCATCTGTCTGAAATAGTCTTAAAAATTCATTTATTTTCATCTTAGCAATTGTTCCATTGTGTGTGAATTTTCATATTAAAATATGAATAAAGGGGGGATAAAGATAATCTGTATTTACTGTAGTATTTTTTCCTTTGACATCTGCAGATGTCTTCTGTTGTGAAATTGGTACCTGAAGTTTCAGGGAGAATGGGCAGAACAGTCACTAATTGTAGAAAAATTATTGAAAAGCATATTGAACAAGACCATGGCAAACACTGAGAAAAATAATTACTAAGTTATTGAAACAGCTTTACATCAATTGTAATACAGGCCAGTCTCTGAAACATTAACACACAATATTTAGTTGTTTGTATACCACAGTTATAACTTACACGTTTACAAGTCTTATTAGAGGTGATAAAGTTATCAGTCAGTTTTAAAATCTGGCCTTTTATTTATCTTGGACTTCTCAGAAAAAGAAAATTATATATATATATAAAATTCCCCAAGCTATCAACTCAGTGTATTCAAAAAATAAGGTGCATTACTCATTCATTCTATTATCATTCATTACATATTGCCTAAAGACATGAAAGGGGGAAAAGTAGTTGCATTTTTACAATGGTGGAACTCTACAGCTTCACATGGGTAGGGATTTTAATTATTCTTTTATCTTAAAACAAAATCAAGGGCATACATTTTCCATCAAATACTTAATGCAAGTATTTTTCCAATATGATTGAATATGTGCTGTCATGTTATGTCAATAATTCAGGAAGCGTCTAGAGAGATGAATGTGATGTTATAAAAAAATATATCATAATACACCTTTCTCAAATCCACTAATTATTGTGGCAGATAGAAAGAGGCAACTGTGATAAAGCACGGGTGCCAAAACAAAGTGTGAACAGGCATGTAAATGATCTGTCTTATCTCATGCACCTTTTCATTGCTAAGAATATCTTCAAAACGACAGTGAAGCCAGTACATTATTTAAAGAACAATTAGTCATTTAAGGAATTTCAGGAGGTGCTTCAATAACTGTAAAAGCCTTTTGTCCTGTCCATATGATAGGCATTTTAATTATATTGCTTGCTGACCTGTCACTGTAACAGCTTCAGGACGTAGGAACTGCACAGAGTAGGAAATCCCTGATTTTGACTTTTGAACAGTGTCTTATGTTTCTATCCCCGAGTTTTTATCAAGTTACTATTCTGGACACTGGTAATGTTGCTGTGATTTTTTGCCTACAGTTTCACCTCTTCACTGACAGGATTGGCTTAACACCACCTGGATTCAAATACTCATGAGCCGTGCAATTTAAGAGTGGCTCTCGTTTCTCTCAGAAACTCCCCTGGCATGTTCATTGATGCCTGTGTGTATGAGCAGTGTGGGGAAATAGCCTGATGGCTGGATGAGCCTCAGCAGTCTCCTTCATATCAACCCTGGTCAGAGTTCTCAGGAAGGAGTATATCCCCCTAGACAGCAAGTCAGGCAGGCAGATGTGTGTCTCCACACTGCAGCTGAGAGTCTACCATAGTCACCACTCACTGCTTCCCGTTACTGCAGATGTACAGTTCAGGCACATCCCACCGTGGTGCCTCCCCAGGCAGATTTCTCCTCTGTGTGTGGGGCCGAGGTGCTAAACTATTCTGCAGGTGCAGGTCTCTGGGTAGAGAAAGAGCCACCCTCCTTGCTGCCAGAAGTCAAGCTCCCAGTGACAAAATGCTATTTTGCACAACCTGCTCTAACATGCTTAACTTTCAGCTCAGGAGGTTTTTCTTAATAATCCTTCAGCTTCTGTTAGAAACTCTGGCAAGTTAGTAACACCCTTTTCCTTTTGTTTGCAACTCTAAATAGAGTTCAAACAGAAGACACACTGTGAAAAGACTTCATATCTCTGTGAATGCCACAAACAGGAACAGAACTTCATTGTGATACACTGAAACACATATAGATGCTTTTTGTAACCCCTTTTCATCAATGACTAGTTTCCTTTCTATTTCTCCATATGTTATTGATGTGGTTAACACAAAAGGAAATGTGTCTGCAGCTCTGGTTATCTGGAATACTGTCACTGTACCTTTCTACCCCATTGACTTTCCAATTCATTTCAGATGTTGATGGACTGCATTTTTCTATTAAGGTGACTCTAAAATTTTTTCTTGCTCTGGTATTGTTTATCTCTATTATTGTCTTCTTTATCTGTGGAGCACAGTGAAACTCAGTGCAAAATGTATTATGATATAGAACATGAACTGCCTAGGGGAAGGACAGTGAAAGTGAAAAAAGCGCGCTTTATTTCAGAGGTGACTCAGACGTATCTGTTCAGCTCCTCGTGCACTATCTCTGAAGTGAGAAATGGAAACAATACAAATATTTTTAATTCATGTTGTTAAAATTACGTTAGTAAGAATACCAAAGCAATACTAGTTGGGTAGCACCATGTGTTCATCAGATCAAAATGGCCATATTGCCTTCAATTTCACTGAAGATCCACCAATTTCTAATGTAGTATTGTACCTGCAAGATTTGCAAAGTCACATCTCAAAGTAATATCCAACATCCTATAACTGACATATTTTTTCTTAGAAGATTGCAGTTTAATGGGCTGTGCTGATTTATGTTCCAGTGGCAAAACTGTGTTCTGGATTGTCAAGGTGTTTTCACTATAAAACATCCACCTAATATTAATCTCATTATAAACTCCAATATTTTATTTAAAATATAAATTAAAAATAATTCTTTAGATACATCTCAAAAAATAATGCTACAGAAAAAAAAAAAATAATAAAAAATACACTGACTATTTATTTTCCAGCAAAGTACTTTAGAGTCTGATCTATTCTATTTAATATTTTAATTTACACAGTATGTACTATAATGATTTTGTGTTCTTCTTTGTTTCTTTTATTTTTTTAAGTTAAATTTTTGTGTGAAAATTTTTCCAGTGCTTTACTGAAGGGTATTATACCAGCATCATTACTTTTAAGAATGCTATTGCTAATCCAATGAAAAATTACTCTAAGTTAGTATAACAAGATCTATGTATTATAATTCATACTGATTGTCACCACATATGCTTCCAGTGCTTAATTTTTATTTATTAGCAAGTTAAGTATCAGAATTACATTTATTTATTTTTTTTTTCCAGGAATCAATACTAATTTGACAAAGCTAATTACCTGAACCATCTTATTACTGTTTTAAAATATCAGGTTTTCTTCTGTCTGCCTAACATGCTTTGTTTGTTACAATTTTTCTGCTGTTGCTTCCTTCACTCTGGACTTTCCAGAAGTTTTTATGAATAATCAAGCAATCAGTATTCAGAATCTAGAAAAGACAGTGGCTGGTAAATTAAAAATTTCTAAATTCTTTCTCAAGATAATAATTGGAAAAGAAAATCTAACATTATGGTCTGTTATTTAACACACTGCTCAGCTATTAACACAATGAGTGAGTTTATGATATATAACTAGGCATTTTTTTTCAGAGATGTTGAGTGTGAATATTACTGGGAATTTTCTTTCACAAACTTCCTAAGTATCAATTATAACCTTTTTAAGTGTTGGATGGATATAAATAAACTATAAAAATAGGTATCCATAGGACTAAAAACCAGCATATCATTTCCAGCACATCATCTTTGTTCATTTTTCAGTGAGCGAACTTGGCTTACTTAATGTAGCAAGCTAAAGTTATTTTGAGACATTAGTTGAATTGTTCTGCATCAGTGTCTTCTAATTATAAAGCTATTTTTCCCATAAGTTAAAAGTGGAAGTATTATTAGAGTTTTGTCTCATGGAACTGCAAAATCATTATGTTACTTATCAGTTCTTACTTTCAACTTTGACATTAGATCACAGACAGAAATTGCTCATGTTCTTAAATGTCAGGGAATGGTGAAGCTGGCAGGAAGCAAGGAACTGAGGGTGAGGGAGGCCAGCAGAGCAGAAGCTCGCCAAGGGGCATAGTCTAATGATATCCAACCAGGAGACAAGGGCTGGGACAGGGATAATGACTAGGATCCAATGGCCAGTCAAGTCCTCAGTGGCCAGGCAGCCCTGAGGCCATGCAGGAAAACTGTGCCTGTGGGCCAGGGCTGGGGCAGGTAACCTAATTCCAGCCATGACCCAGAGTGAGTGCCTGCATGGAAATGCAGCTTGCACATGAAGCAGAGACGGTGACAGACAGGTTTGCTACAGTTTCTTCTTATCCAGCCCTTCTTAATTACCTGATTGTAGCTGCACAGCTTCACTATATCAAGCAGCCTTGAGAACAGACTAACAAGCACTTGGGGACATGGTGTGTTCAAGACTTACCACTGGGATTTCTCTCTTTGAATTGCCTAGTTTCAAAAGGAAGGTCAGATTTAATGTGATCATACTTTTCTAGAATATTAGGTTGTATAGTACAATATAATATGACAGAGATACATGACAAGATACTAGATCCCCGCCAAAATACAATTGATGAAAAGCTGTTTGCAACTCAGGAAGGCTCTCAGTTCATGTATTCAAACTGAAGGTATCATGGGAAGCCTATTTGTATACAAATATCTGCATCTGTTCTTTTAACAGATACAGATGAGAACAGTGGGATGCTGGCTCTTTAATGCAGAGCAATAGGTATTTACCTTACCCTGTGCAAATATAAAACTAGACAATTTGTCTTAAAATTTAATACACAATTTAAGATTCAAAAAGGAAGCAAAAATTTTACTGCACCATAGGATATTTCACTTAAGTAAAATATTTGTTTTCAGCCAGTGAAGTTATCTGAATTCTCTATCTTTCTAAAAGCATAGCAAACAACTTGTCACATCATGATATTAAGCAGTGATATACTGAAGCATATCTCTCACTAAAGGGAACACAGTGAACAGCAACAAGAAAGGAAGCATTACAAGAAACAGAGAATTTTGTTTTGAAGCTACCTAGCAAACTAATTGAAATTCAGTTTTATTTTAAGTGATTATGCATATCAGTCTTCACTAAAGATAGAAGAGACTAAATAACGAATTCTCATTACAAACCTGTTACAGAATAAAATGCTGATTCATCATGGTGATGGACAAAGCCATACTGAGAATTTTACGAGGCCCTGTTCTGGCAGAAGGCTTCTCTGCAGGGTAATGTGGACATACTGGAAGAGGAAAATCTGCTCCAGCTGGTCAGGATCCAGATTTGTGTCAGTCCAATCTAACGAGAATCATCCCTGGCTCCCCTGAGGTAGGGACCAATTACAGCTGGTCATTTCTTCAGCTGCATATACGATCTCTTGGTAAACATAGCTGATTAATAGGCTGAGTCAGTAAATATCAACATAATTGACATAACAGGAAAAAAAAGCCCACATTTTTCCTTTGCTTAATAAAACTTAAATCACTTTTTTTCTTATTATCATTTTTCAGTAGCCCTTCACAGAATAACTGCTTAATTGCTACTCTAAAGATAATCCAACTTTTTTTAAAGAGACAGTTTTGAGTTAACTAGTTATCACCAATTCAACTTTTATTGGGCTAAATATGTAAAAATACTTTTTCAGTTCTCTTTAGATTGTTTTTTTGGGGTTTTCGGGTTATTTTTTTGTGTGTGTATGTGTTTTGATTCTGTTTTGACAAAAGTGACCAAATTAGTCACTTCAAGGTCTTTGTGATACTTAACTGGCATTTGTGTCAGTTCACTTCTGTAATCACTTAACATAATATATTTATAATGTGACTAATGTTAACAAAGTTTATGGGGTTAGTGATGTAGGTAGTTTCAGACCACTGGCATCAGTGTTCAAGGATATCTCAAGCTGCTTTTCATATAGAAAAATGTTATATACTTTAGATACACACAAATACATTAATATACAGTTTTATATGTGAAAATCTGTAGTTACACACACATACAAAACTATATACACAGCTATATACTGTGTCAAATACCCTCATATTAGGTTATTTGAATTAGATACTGGAAGGCTAAATTTGTGTCTGAACCCACTCCACCGTGATAGAAAATTACCATCATTATTAAATACATATGGGATTGGGTACTGACATTGAGACATACCTGTAAAAAATGCTAGAACATACAACCTACGCCACTGCTTATGTCCTGGTTAAAAAAACAAAACCAAAGAAAACCTCAACAAATAGACTTTTTTCCCACTTTCCAGGTGATTTTAATTTTTTTTAAAGTTGTCATAAAGACAATAATATTGCTTTGGCTTCTTTTCTCCTAAGTCTCATATGAATGTAGCTTATCAAGAAGGTTCTTCTCTTGCTGTCCGCTGCATTTGAAGTGTAGCTGTTTATGTACATTAGCTCTCTGCCCTGTCTTGTTAATGTCTTTTTTCCTGTCCCCAGACTGCCTCTAAGGTGAGTTTTAGGATTTAGAATGATTAATTATCATATGACAAGACACACTTAACATTGCAAAGGTTTAATTAAATATATAGTGGAAGATGAGTGCAAACTTAATATTTTTTTGTAGTTATGAGTTAATGCATTCAGATCTTTCTATTTAACTCTGTCTTGTGCCTACTTTTCCTTTAATTTTGTGGTCCTATTCTATGTTTGGTGTAATTTTCTACCAAAGAATTTTCACAAACATAATGCTATAATTTAAACAAAAATCAAATGCAGTATTGAAATATCAATGAATTAAGAAAAGGCATGGCCAGATAACTATACTTAACAGCACAAATTTATTCAAAATTATTTTGAAAATATTTGTGCAAAACTACATACATTTAAAAAGTAAATGCTTGACATTATTGATGACGGATTATGAAAATATCATGTAAGGCCAATTGTATGTAAATTCAAATTTGCAACTGGGAAAACCCTTTCAAAGGCTAAGAAGAGATGTGACGGTCCCTGGAAAATGCTTAATTTGAATAACATTTTCATTTGCAAGTTGTGTGTTAGGTTACCTTAGCTACCACCTCCTCAATGGGAATATTTCAAACATTCCATGATTAAAAAGATCTGTTTACTCATCTAGCTCAAGACATGTTAATTGAAGAGCAGATTTACAGAAGGATCCTTGGTTACTTAACACATGACCTACATCATTCTGACATCCAACAATTTGATTTTCTATATTTGTACTTATTTTTTGACTCATGTCGAATTCTATGCCTAAACTTGTATATCAGCAGCATTCCCCAAATTACTTCTGAACATAGATAGCCGCACAGCATAAAATCAGAGCAGTTACAGGTTTATCTGACACATAAATAAAATTGAGGTCCAAAAACTTGCTTTTCTTTCACTTGTGGCAATTATTTCTTTTTCCAAAACCTTCCATCCCCTCAAAACAACAAGTGGTAAGTTCAGTGGAGAAAGTTACACCTGTCTTGAGGAAGAGAAGGCAGGCAGTTTGAATAAGAAAGAAATGGGTTAGCATTTGGTAGGGGGGCTGGTGAGGAAGGGTAGTAAAGGTATGGGATTATACTGCTCATATGGACTTTTTTACTTGTAAGTATACCCTCTACTTATTAAACAGTCTGTGTAATTGGGGTACAGTCAAGGTAGAAAGTACATATTATTACAGTAAAAAATGTTAAATAAAAGTCTCTGTAAAGATTCAGTACTAATTTGTGTATCACCTAAAAGATTAAATTTATGCTATTTCCTGCCTTCCAAGGAAGCTATTACTTCCATTTTGGCGAAGAGGCCAGTTTATTTGAATAACAAGCACTGATATAATTTCCTGTTGTGCTCTAGATTTTGCAAACAGTGCTTGCACCAATTCCCAGACAAGACTCAGTATTGCTTAATACATGTGACAAATAGAGAACAGCTTGAAGCAGTATCATAGTATACAAACAGGAGACGTACTACTACCCAGGAAAATGCTGAAAACAACAATTATCTATTTATTTAAAGCAATTAGTATTTGTTACTGAATTTCAGTTATTCCACGCATAAGCCTCTGCTCAGTAGCACATAAAGACTTAGGAAAAAATGCCCTGATTTTTTTTTAATAAAACCAACTTGAAATAATGACAGTAAACATAACTGAATTAAGAATAAATTATTTAAAGTTCAATCCTTTGCAAGGTTATGACTATCTAATTTGAAAACAGTACCATAGAAATATCCATTTAACTTAGTTTAGTATAATTAACCTCATTAAATAGTAAAAAATAATATATGCACAGATTCAAATTAAATTACATTGACCAGAGCCACTGATAATCCAAAACTGACTCACTTCACGGTCAAGGGCCATTATACTGTCCTAGAATGGCAATATAAAAGGGAAAAAATGCATAAGAAAAACAACTGATTGCATAATAGATTTTCTTTGTTCTTGTGAAAAACAAAAACTGTGCAGGAATTGGACTTGACAAAAGACTGAAATGGCCTGACTGATCAAGACAGAACCTAAAGCAGGCTCCAGACTGTAGAGATTAAGTCTGGACTTCAATACACTTCCTAAGGTGATTTCTACATGTATACCAAAAATTGCCATGGAAGACGTGAAGTACTGTTTCCTTTGCTCAGGTGGACATGGCTATGCCCTTTTACCCCAGCTCAACATCACAGGAATCTATCCACCAATGTCAAATTGATGAAGAGTTTTAAAGGCTGAGAACCTGCCTCTCCCCTCCTTTCCATCTTACTACACTCACACATTCAATGCTTAAGTCCCAACTGTGTCATATATTTGTATTTTTATTTTATTTTTGTATAAGTCACCAAGAAAGGAAACCAAATAAGGAGTTTTCATTTTGGTAACTTCAGGTACTTTTCCTAATTTTCTTTATAATTCTACTCATATTTGTCGTAATACAATTTTTTATCTTGGTCCTTCAGACTTCCCCTGAGGTTTTCTGCATTTATTTCTAATTCATCAATAAAATATCCTTTTTCTGCCTTCTTATGAGTAATGTCCATAATATGCATAATATGTGGTGTTTGTCTCTCTTTTGTACATTTTCTGCTTGAATCCTATTTTCTTCTACTTTTATACTTCCTGGACTCTGCCTCAGCCTTTTCAGTCTTGCTCCTGATCTCAATTCTGTGTCCTCCTTGCCTTCTTAGTCTACAAATATTTGCTAACTTTCAAGCTTACATCCCAAAACACAAAGTTAGAGGGCCTGTATTATTATCCACTAACAATAATAAGTGGTTACTACCATGACTCCTGACTTTGGTTACTAAAACACCTTTCCAAAAAATAGGATGGATGTTTAATGCAAGACAAATAAAAATGTTGGTCAGGTCAAAGGGTTAACCTGCTTTTTTGGTGCCCTGCTGTCTACAGCATTTGTATGTCCCTATAAAAGACACCTGAAGCTGCTCAAAATCCCGTTCCAATCAGTCTTATCCTGGTCTATATCCTTACTATATAAAGCAGTTTTTACTCTTAGTTCTGGCAATTTTTTAGCGCTTCCCCCCCTCTCCCTCTCCTCAGAAGGAAAATACGAGTTTGAATGCCTGGATAGCTCAAGAAAATACTCTTTGCAGGATTAAGTAAAACATCTAGATGACTGATGTCAACGATTAAATTAAAAATCTTGCTGCAAGACTGGTTTTGTCATTATTCAAATTTCCTCTCAAGAGTATTACCCTAGGGAATACTTTAATAGATAAAGACAGGTGCTTTTATTAGGTTATTACTTTCTGGTCTCCTACTTTTCAAGACTGTCTTACCTTGTGTGTCTTATGCATATTTTATTTATTCCTCCTACTATTTCAGAAGAATAATGGAGCACATAATTAACATGTATAGGTTTAATTATCTCTCTGAAGAATAGGACTTGAGTAAAGTCCAGCTTAAATTTTTAAAGGAGTTTTCCTTTCAAATATATTTGTGTACCTATGAATAATTCTGAAATCATGTATACCAAAGGATAATAGCTTGACTTATGAAGTACCTGCAACCAGTTCTTCCTTCCCTCATTCACCCTGGCTAGTGTCAAAAGGAATTATTTTGAAGATAATAGAGCAGTGGTAGTTTCTCTCCCTCCTTCCCCCCAGCAGCACAGGGGGACAGGGGATGGGGTTTAGAGTCTCTTCACGGGCTGGTGGTTCCTGCTGCTCCTTCCTCCTCAGGAAGAAGGATTCCTTACAGTCCTTCCCTGCTTCCCCACGGGGTCCTTCTCATGGGAGACAATCCTCCAGGAACCTCTTCTTCATGAGTCTTTCCCACAAGGTCCGGAGCTGCTCCAGCCTGGGCTTCCCACAGTGTCACAGGCTGCTTCAGGAACAGCCACCTCCCCTGGTCCCAGGGTCTTCCACAGCTGCGCAATCAGAGTCCACTGGCAGCCAATCCTCTGGCCACAAAATCCAAGTCCACTGGCCAAGTTCACCTCTCCTGGCACCTTCAGGGAATCTTAAAAGTTAAAATTTACTCTTTAAAAATAAAAACCATTTTATGTGTACCTGGTGCTTTTGTAAAGGTACCAAACTGCATTTTCAGTAATAAGAATTAAACTGCTGATGGGTGAAGAGAAGAGAAAGAGATTAAGGAATTGTGCCACATAACTTCTGTTTAATGTATCAAACCCCAAAAGATTGTGTCTATTTTGTAATGAAATATTCTAGATTATCTAAAAATGTTTCTCATCACAACCTATTGAATAAAAGTTATATTTTATTTTTATTATGGTTATGGATAGTACATTTTCATTTTTAATGAATTCTATATACATACAGATATTTTCTGTAAAATTTAAGATGTCATAATCTAAAAGTTTTAGTGACAATAATAAGTGTGGTTCCTTTGCCATACTGAATGACTTTTCTTTATTTTCAGGAACATTTTCCAAGAACCCATTTTAATTATGCACTTTAAATAAGGAAATGCTCCAGATGTTGCTGCTTGAGTTGTCTGTTAATGAAAAATACATTGTTATTGTATTAAGGCACATTTTTCAAAGCCATTCTCTGTGAAATTTCCACTTGCTATGGGCTTTGCCTTTAGTGAGAATAAGTGCCTGACTCACTTGAAGACTCTCAGTTTACAATAGTAATACTATAAAGGCTGAAATATCAGGCACTATGAATTTGCAGTACCGAATTTCCATTCATTTATCACTAGCTTAAGTGGTGGAATGTATTCAGTTCAGCACACATCAGTAGATGTTTATATCTTTTTTGGTCTCCTTATTTATCACCTTCCTGTATGTCTTCTTTGATTTTCTGGCCTCCGAGTATCAGACATTTAACAGAAGCTTTGAATTTTAGGTATAGTCTAATATGTCTGCTTCTTACGCATAACTTGTTGTGAATAAAAAATAATAATAATTTAAAAAAGAAAAGTAATTTATAGAAATTAGAACATCTGGAGTAAAAGTTAACAGCACTTTTGTAACTGGCACTGTTATGAGATAACCACACAAAGAGACTTCCCAAAATATTAGAATGTTTTTGGATGCTTTGGAACACTCTTTACAGTACAGGGTTCTTGAAATTAGTTCAGTGACTTAGTGAAAAAGAAAGATAATTTTCCTTTAGATCTTTCAGTCTATATTTTATTATTTTTTTTATTATGCTTGCTATGAAATTGTGATTAACTAAACATGGCAAGACCTTTTATTCTGTGACTGTGATTAGGCTAAAGGTTCTTTGTTGTTTCAATTACACACACAAAAAAAGGAAACATCTTTGTTGAGAAAAAGGGAATAAGGAAGTGACTAAGAAGACAACCCTATCTGAATATGAGCGATTATACCCTTTTTCTTTGGAAATTGATATGAGTGGAGTTTATTATAGAGCTCTTTTGATTATGAATGGCTTACATGTCAAAAAGTCGAAACATTAATAACTCCTTTTCTTTTAGACCATTTTTGAGATGTATTAAGACTAAAAACTTGCTTTTACAGTCCTTGTTTTATTTACATAAATTTTCTAGATATAGTTTTCCCTTCTCCTTCTAGATAGATAGGCCCTACTAGTTCAAAATAACTTAAAAATGTATGCTTTATGTGTTGAGTTTTATTGTATGAAAATAATTTATGTATAGTACTATGTGGATTTATTTTTTTAAGTTAGTTAATACAGTACAAAATTATGTATCACATAATTTTAACCTTCAATAGATATTTTAAAATGTAATTTTTTTTGAATATTCAATCTTACTTAGGAAGAATTCATCATGGGTTTTTTTGTGGATTAATCTTTATTTAGAAATAATTGGATTGCAAAAAAATCTTTAACCCTGTCAAGACAAAGAAAAAACTTCCCAGTCATCCCTGTGTTCTACTAGGACACATAAGGCATGAACACAAGCAAACATGATCTGAAAATTCAGTCAATTTATTTCATTTATTCTACAAACTGATTGTGATTTCTGGTCGATATTTATTCTAAATTCTATTAAGTGGACTGTGAATTCTTTTAAGTGCTGTGAATTAAAAAAAAAAAAAGAAAAATGTAAGCTTCTTAAGTCTTTTGGCATACTTAAGAATACTAAACTATTTTTTTTTTTAAATGGCACTCTAATTGACTTAAAACTTGTCTTTAGTATGTGCATGTAATTATGGTTTGTCCAATGTCTACTTCTCAGTTTTACAGAGCTTATTTCATCCAGCTTGCTGGGTGAGTTTGTCCAATCATCTCTATTGTTGTGCACAAACACCAATTTTGAAAACAGAAGATTTTTCTAAGTGTTCTGCGGCTTTCACAATTGTTCACAATGACTTGTCAATGTCTCATCCCTTATTACAATTGGATAAGGGATCTTCCATATAGGAAGTCACTTTAGTGCAGGATTTTTCTGGTTCACATGTTACATTCCACATCTGTGAAACATAATGAAGATTATATATGAATGAGAGAAATCATGTGTTTTGGAGCATATATGAAACTGTGCTGCTTTTGATGAAGATTTGTTGTGGTAAAAAGTTAGAAAGAAATAGATAAGGCGATGACACAGTCCTTTTAAAAATATTTTCTTCAGATGCTGTATATGTATAATAGGAAGCATTTTGATTTTTTAATATGTATTTTTAAAACATGTATCTGCCAGAAGTTAACTACTGAAGAGTAAAATCCTAGCAAATCAATCTTGACAGCAGACTTGCTAGAGTATATTAGAAGACGTTCTTGAGCTTTTCAAGGCACTGGTGGCCCTGCGCAATATAGAGGATTTTTATTTGATAAATCCAAGAAGTAATTAATCCTTCTAACCTCAAGAGGATGGTAGATAAAATAGACTTACCGTACAAACAAAAACATCAGAAAAAAATGTTAATGCAGTTTAGTCATTCCCATGTTGTGCTTTGTGGTCACTGGAGACACTGCTGATCAAATTTTCTAACTTACTTCCTTGCTTTTCCTAGATTGCTTAAATTGCTAAAAAATAAATGTTATCATTAGGCAGTCCCTGTAATTAATTCTTTGCAGTCACGTAATAAAGAATGATATAAGCATCATTTTAGCACTTACGAATGGCAGAAAGCCATCTGATAGCTCCAGGTACAAAATCTTTCAGGGTTTTTTGATTTGAATGAAATTTAGTAGAATACTGATATGTTCATATTTATGAGAAATTAATTATTTTTTATAAGCCACTAAGCAACATTGAGAATTTTCTCTCTGGTAACTTTTTCTACATTTTCTAATTTTCTTTATAATTCTATTCACATTTTGTCATGATAAGGGTTATTTATTCGAGTATCTTTCTTAACTACATTAAAGTATTTCCTTCTGAAGTTTATTTATCATCCATTATTAAAGTAATATATGTATTTCTACATTTTAAGCACAGATTGTAGCACAGATGACAGAATAGTTCAAGAGTGTGGCCATACATTATGGATCTACTTGACTGCTCATTTTCCTGCTCAAGTGAATTTCTTATTGGACTTACAGGAGTCCTTTGATATATAACTATAGTATTTTTCTTCCTTTGGAATACTGCACTTATTTTGATTCTGTTTCAAGACAAAATATATCTACTTTCAAATCGAGAAATAAATTAAAATTTCTACTGACATCTTTGAAAAGAGCCTAGTGTGTCTGGTTGTGATTGGGCCACTGACATAAGAACAACTATAATGTAAATAAATCTTGCAGAAGTACAAGGTGTCTTGAACTGCCTGGGAAATCAGCTAGCTGTTGCAGTAAACCTCCATCCCTGATGTGCTCATGCACGTACAAATAAGAAAACATCTCCATCTGGCAGGCTCTCAACTAAAAATACTTGGAAATACAGGTCAGGTATTCTTCCAACCCTAATTTCCCCTGTTTCTACTAGCAAAAATCAGAGCAGCCATGCAGCCATTTAGATACACTACGAATATCCTGACAGGTTCAGAATCAACACTCAAGGACTATGTAAAGTCTTAAAACGGTAAAATAATTTAGATTGGAAGGTACCTCTGGAGTTTCCTTGCTCCAATTCCTTACTCAAAGGAAGAGCAAACAAGAATTAGATCAGATGGCCTAAAATTCTGCCCAGTTAAGCTTTTAATATCTCCTTGCATACTGTGTGTCTCAGCTCCTAATTATTTTGGTGACCCTCCTTTGGACTTGTGCCAGCATGTTAACATCTTTCTGCTGCTATGAGACCAAAAGGTGAAGGCTATATATAAGGCCCATGGGTTCCCACAAGTGTGGAACAGAGGGGCTTAATCATTCCTTTGACCTGCTGAGGTCCCTACGGCTGATGCAGCCCTTTATATGATTAGTCTTTATTGCTGCTGTAGTGAATTACTTTATTTCTTTGAATTATTGCTCCTGATGATTTCTTCAGTAATTGGACTGATAAATAAAGGTAAAAAATGTTCAGTGAAAAAGGTTTTTTCTCAAACTTAAATGTTGATAAATGCTCTGCCATTTCAAAGCTCACCATTTCTTTATGTTGACATTTCATTCCTGATTCAGATAACCAAAATCAGATGTACAGTTCAGTAACAGAAGCATCTGATTTTATTTGATATGGCCTAGACCTGAGGCCTATATTCATCTCCTAGAAGAACATGTGTCTCTCATTTGTCTTATGATGTACAACAGCCCTGTGTAGATGGTCTGAATAACCTAAGGATGAATTTCTGTCTAAACAATTACAAAAAAAGCATTGTATTCAGCCAAATTGGCTGGTCTAAGCTGAAGTACTTAGAACTATCTGTGTCATGAAGTGCAAGAATTAAGTTCACAAGAAGGGTGTTCTTTAACTTTGAGACCAATGTCAGGATGGACAAATTATTCCTTCATTAATAGTTCCAATCTCATTCATGACAGTGTCAATACTTAACTCCGAGATGACTGGGGCAAGCAATATAAAACCCATTATGAGTGATCTACATTTGTCAGAATCATTAGCTTAAGTCCGTCCTGAGAAATGACACTAAAATATCAGATTCAGGATGTGTTATGGATATATTTGTGTTGATAATTTTTGTCTGTATCTAAATGGGTGGTCAAGAATTCTTTCTGTGTTTATCGATTAGTTGATTGTAGTTAAATAACATACAGACATTCTGTGATAAGCTTTGAGTGTTTGTTATTAGTAAGTACAAACAGTAACTTTTCTCATCAAGTCTTACAGAAGCTTTTAATGAATAAGGGAATACTTTCTCTCAGATAGTGTGCATGGATTTATTTTTATTTAATAGGAGGTACAAGCTGTATCTTCTTTAATTTTTGATGTCAGGTTTTGGCATTCTTGCCCCTTTTTGTGACATGTTTATAAGTATTTAAAAGGCACTGTTAATATCTTGGATACACTGGTTTGAATGAGTGGTCTACTTTAGAATATTTTAAGCATTTGAGAATTAATTTTTATAATGCAAGTAATAAAGAAGTAGAATTATAAAAATGTGTGGCATAGTTCAAGAGCTCCCTCTTCTGACCACCAAAAAGGTATTCAGAAGACAGTGATCCTATGCCTCTAAATGTTTACATTGTTTCACCACTTGTTTTTTTTCAGCCCAGATCAAACCCAAGTCTTTATAGAGGTTTGTTACTTTAAAAAAAAAACATGGTCACTCTTCCTGCCCCCCACTGCTCACCTGCGACTCCCCCTAAATTTTTAGTTAAATTAGACATTTCCTAATGGGAAAACAGAAACTTATCAGAGTAGTAGTAATGGTTCACAATTCCATTATATGTAGTTAAAGCAGGTAGTATTTTATTATATATAGTATATATATGGTGAGGTGGCATTAGTGCAGTGTAGAGTGGAACTTTCACTATCTTCAGGTATCACAAGCTTGCAACACAAGCTTCAATTTGTTAAATCCCAAGAACAATTGCAGGTTGGGTGGAGAATGGATTAAGAACAGCCCTGAGCAAAGGTCTTGGGGGGTGCTGGTTGATGAGAAGCTAAACTTTAGCAGACAGTGTGCATTTGCAGCCCAGAAAGCCAAAAGTGTCAAAACAAGCATGGGCAGCAGGTCAAGTGAGATGATTCTTCCCCTCTACTCTGCTGTGATTAGACCCTACTTGGAATACTGAGTGTGTCTGGACCCCTCAGTGTAATACGGACATGGAGCTGTTGGACCAAGTCCAGAGGAGGGCCACAAAGATGATCAGAGGGCAGGAGCTCCTCTCCTGGGGTCTGGCAAGGTTATAGAGCAGATCATCCTGAGTGCCATCAAGTAGTGTGTAGAAGAAAACCAGGGAATCAGGCCCAGCCGACATGGGTTTAGGAAGGAAAGGTCCTGCCTGACTAATCTGATCACCTTCTATGACTGGGTGACCTGCCTACTGGATGAGGGGAAGGCTGTAGATGTGGTCTACCTGGACTTCAGCAAAGCCTTTGACACAGTCTCCCACAGCATCCTCCTGGAGAAGCTGGCATCCCATGGCATGGACAGGTGCACCCTTCAATGCGATAAAAAATGGCTGGATAACCAGGCCCTAAGAATGGTGGTGAATGGTGCTACATTCAGTTGGTGTCTGGTGACCAGTGGTGTCCCCAGAGATCAGTACTAAGCCCAGTTCTATTCAACATCTTCATTGATGATCAAGTCTACCCTTAATAAATTCATGGATGACAACACGTTTAAGGGGTGAAGTGTCAACCTGCTGGAGGATAGGAAGACACTGTAGAAGGACCTGGACAGGCTGGATTGATGAGCCAAAGCAAATGGTATAATGTTCAACAAGACACAGTGCCAGGACCTACTCTTTGGCCACAATAACCCCATGCAACACTATAGACTGGGAGAAGAGTGGCTGGAGAGCAGCCCGGCAGAGAGGGACCTGGGAGTACTGGTTGACAACCGGTTGAACATGAGCCAGCAGTGTGCCCAGGCAGCATGGAAGGCCCACAGCATCCTGGCTTGTATCAGGAACAGTGTGGCCAGCAGGAGTAGGGATGTAATTCTCCCCCTGTAGTCAGCACTGGTGAGGCCTCACCTCGAGTACTGTGTGCAGTTCTGGGCCCCTCACTTCAAGAAGGATATTGAGGTGCTGGAGCAGGTCCAGAGGAGGGCAACAAGGCTGGTGAAGGGACTAGAGGGAAAGTCTTCTAGGGATAGTCTGAGGGAGCTGGGGTTGTTTAGCCTGGAGAAGAGGAGACTCAGAGGGGACCTTATCACTCTCTTCAACTACCTGAAGGGAGGTTGTAGTCAGGTGGGGCTGGGCTCTTTTACCAGGCAAGGAGTAACAACAAAAGAGGACATGGCCTCAGGCTGCTCCAGGGAGACTTTATAGCAGGCTTTAAGTACCTGAAGGGAGCTACAGGAAAGTTCGGAAGGGACTTTTTATAAGGGCATGTAGTAATAGGACAAAGGGTAATGGCTTTAAACTGGAAGAAGGTAGTTTTAGATTAGACATTAGGAAGCAATTCTTCACTGTGAGGGTGATGAGACACTGGAAGAGGTTTCCCAGAGAAATTGTGGATGCCCCCTCCCTGGAAATGTTCAGTGCCAGGTTGGATGGGGATTTGAGCAACCTGATCTAGCAGAAGGTGCCCCTGCCCGTGGAGGGAGGTCATAACTAGATGACATGTAAGCTTCCTTCCAACCCAAACTTTTCTGTGATATGATTCTGTGAATGCAAATATTAGGTGAGATTTTCAAATCTACCTACAAATTTGATTCTCATCAATGTTAGAATCAAGCACTGATAAGGACATAAGTAATGATGAGCTTTGAAGTGTTCTTTTCCTCAGGCTAGAATCCATAATCAAATAATAGAAATTAAACTCATTTTATAAAGCATATGGGAACACATCAGCTAAACTTCAGAATGATATCAGGACGAGCAGGACAGTTGTTCACAGCTACTGACAGCCAGTATTCTTGTTGAAATGCCACCCAAAGCTAGCAACTGGGGAGGGATGGATGATAGAAATTGTTCTTCAAATCTCCATACATATGTAATACTCTCAGAGATGTTCCACTTGAGATCTAGAAAAAAAGCTCATAGCTCTAACTTAAATAAAAATAGAAGATGCTTCTCCTGCTAGTCCACAAGGCTGGAAATTATCTTATTCTCGTTTCCAACCCTTGTGTTGCGTTTTTTTAATACTTAAAATGTTTTAATTTTAAATTCTAGGAGAATGAGGCACTGTTCTTTCCTTCAGTAAGACCTGAAGCAGGCATAAGTGAAGAACAATTATGATTTCCCTGTATGACTTAAGCACTAAATCCAGGAAGAAGTTCCAGCCCCTGAAATTTCACCAGAAATTAAGCATCTGACTCTTGGAGAGCTTTAAAACATTTCTTTCTCTCTCTTCAGATGTTCTAACATTCTTTCCATAGAAGATACAATTCTGGAGGCTTGATGGGATATTTTCTTATTCTTTGTACACAGAATTAAGGTTTACATGCAAACCCACTTTGAAACAGGCAACCATTAAGTAAATGGATTGACACTTGTTGGTGAGAAGTAGGAGTAGACAGTCTCTGAGAATAAATTATTTAATTGCAGTGTCTGCATGACTGAAAAGAAATAGGTGGCCACCTTTCCACTTTATGTCTTTAGGAACATGTAGGTTATTGACAGAGAAAGGCTACCACACTGAATGTATTTAGTCAAAATAATTACAGGAATATTTAGTTTTTGAATATGTGGGCATGAAGTGTGTGTCACATTCTTCAGCTACACCTGGACCAAAGCATTTTCACGTAAGTCCAAAAAGAGCTCTCTGGTTACACTTACTGTTGATTTAAATAAAGGAAACTTATGTCATACATGAACCTCCAGAAGAGCTAGTTTTCTAAAGCATAGGTTTAGATATAAAATTTATATCAAGAAATTAAAGTAGGTGTATTTCCTCAAATTAATCCTGTTACTGATTAAAAATAAAAAAATGTTGTATACATAATGACCAGTATTAAAAGCTCAAGAATGGTGGTTTAGTGATCTCCCACCTAAATTCCTCTATCTAGATGTTAATTTTTTTCAGTTGAGAGCCTGAAGCAATAAAGCTTCAAAAGAGTGATTTTATAGGAGTGCTCTTATTAAGAATAGATGGTCATTGACAATGCATACTTTATGAGGACAACTGGTCTAGAATAACAAAAGAAAAAAAATTACTTTATCATGTTATGCAAAACACTCTGTTTTACAGCATTTTAGCTTTAGGAACCACTTTATAAATTGATGCCTCAAGGAACTTCATTTTATAAGATACCTTATCAAGGTCTGTTGATAGGTACTACTTTGTTTGAATTGCTAATGACTCCCTAGGAGCACTGCATATATTTATTTTGAAGTACTGTATTTAATAATAAAACTGTAGTAGCAGACTAAGCATTATTACGGAACATTCATGACCTTCAACCTCAAAATCATATAGAAAGTTTCATCATCAAGAGAAAGTCTCATGAATGCCAGATGGTTTGGCTTAGAATGCATCATTCAGCCATTTGGAAGCTGGGTTATCCAGTGATTTTAAGTTTTGCTCAGTGATTAGTACTGCAATTTTAGTTGGCAGGCAGTATATTGTAGTATATGCTTTTTAAGCCTGTTTCTTAAAGCTGTGACTAGAATTGTTCTGTACGTCATTGATAACAAAAATAGACAAAATTGCTAACTGTTGTAAAGTAAATTTCTGTTACTTTCAAATCCCCAGTCAAGTTTTAGATAGTCTTCAGTTCTGGTAATAGTTAGATACCAAATATCTCTATGGTCTGAACAAAGCTGATAATGGCCATGGGGATGATTTATACATATCTGTTGTGCATCTATAATGAAAAACAGAAGGTAGATAGTAGTCTTCATGAATTCTCTTTACTAGCAAATCCTGAACTATACAGCACCTTCATCTTTAAGCAATGTCCTTTTTTCAGTCATTTACTGTCTTCAAGTCTTATGTAAAGTCATAATAGACACCTTAAATCTCTTCTGGAAAAATGTTGTTCTTGCAGCAGACAAATACTTTTGCTTATTTGCACATTATTAGGGAAGATTCCTGCCAACAAGTGACTATTACAACATACAGAAATAGATACTAGTACAAAGATTTCATATTGAAATTCCCCCATTTTATTCTGTAACTGTAAAACAGTACAAAAATGCTGAAGTTTCACCCCAATCAATTAGCAAACTGGTGCTGCAAGGAAAAACTCACTTGAGATTTCCCACTCCTCCTAGCGCAAAATTACTAATTCTGCTAATATTCTGCACTAAGGAAGTGTGATGTTGTTTCTCCCAAACCTCATTGTTTCCTGTCACAGGGAAACACCAGCCTTTAGTTGAAAAAATTTGTCTCATCTATTATGAGTACAGTAATTAATGCAACTTTGTAATACAAACAAGTCATGGCTCCATTCAGTGCCACACTTCCCTTTGTCTCATTCTAACTGAACTACAACCATCTACTAAAAGGCAACCCTTTCTGATCGTAAAGCCTTGCCATTGAAGAATTTCTCAAGCCAATATGAAGGCTATTTATATTACTATAATAAGGAATTATTTAAAAGCTTGGCAAGAGAGTGGTCCCAGAGCTATATCTAAACCAATATACTTAGCAACACTCCTAGTCTCCCTCTTCTATAGAGGAGCTCCATGTCTTAACCAAAATAAGCCAAAGCCCAGGAAGATGTGCCCACATACCTGCCCTGCACTTTGGCTCCTGCCAGAGAAATCCAGGTACTGAAGCTGAATAGGGCTCTCTGACCAGACATTTTTGTGTGTGTGTAGAACAGACTACATGTTGAGGAGCACATTCAGCTGTTGGTATTGGAGGTCATAATTTATATTGGAAAAGTAAAATAATTACCTTTAGTCCGAAAGCATTCTTCTTCCCCTGAAAACAATTTTGCCTTAAAAATAACCCAAAACAAACCAAGGGTGGAAGAGTAAAGCTATTAAAATTATAAATAAGAAAACAGCAGAAACTGTAGTTTTACCAGCAATTTATCAGGTGAATACCCACCAGATAGTATATCTTAGCTATTAGATGAACTCTGAATAGAAAATATAGCAGATTTTCTGACAGCTTAACCTCTCCCAGTCATAACATCAACCATTCAAATATTTTTGACCAGAGCAGATTCTTTTTGAATCTGTCAGAAAAGGACTATTTTGGAGCTGGAGTCATAAATAAATAAATAAACAAACAAACAAATAAATACATAAAACGTCTCTAAATGTATGTATAATAGTAGGTCTCTATTCCTTAAATGTTTGGATAGTACTTCATGTCTAAATACTACAGAGGCAGGAGAGGCAACCCAAACCCAGAATCTTCCTATAAAAATATTAAAACAAAAAGACAAAACCTTATAGCTATTCCTAATTCTTTAATAACTGTAAGGTAAGGATTTGGCCTATAAATATATTGATTCTCATGTGTGTTTTTTTAGCATTTTATTTTCATAGGACATAAACAATAAGTAAAAACATACATACACTAATTTGGTAAAGTAAGACACCGTCTTGTAGAATTATTTATTTTCATAAGAGTGCTGTAATTCTGTAATTTAGCTAGAATTAAAATTTCACCAGAGTTCTCTATTGTCTATTTTCAGAAGTCCATGTTCATA
This sequence comes from Chaetura pelagica, assembly GCF_000747805.2. Classification (NCBI taxonomy): domain Eukaryota; kingdom Metazoa; phylum Chordata; class Aves; order Apodiformes; family Apodidae; genus Chaetura; species Chaetura pelagica. The sequence continues at coordinate 7,053,317 of NW_009954222.1, read as the reverse complement.
GTATTATTTGACACCTGTAAAATGGAGATCTAGAAATAAGTATCTTATTTTAGTTCTATTCAATACTACTAATTCAGAAAAGAAAGAAAATACTTAAACAGTTTAAAAGCAGAAGAGCTAATGAATGGTCAACTTATTCTTGACAACATGAATCACAAAAATGACACTGATTGAAGGTTTTTCTTCCTGGCCATCTTAAGAAGCCAACTTCTTGTAGGTTTATCACTGAGTGCTACAGTAGTGTTAATAAGAATGTTGCATTTTCTCAGAATCTTTGCTGTTCACTTTCTTCACATATGCTAGGCATTTTTGTCCTTCTGCCTTTGGCAGTAGTACTAGCAGATCAGTGAGTCGCAAAAATATTCTAAAGCTGCCCACCAGCAAATCTGGTTGGTAACAATATGTAGGCTTTCTCTTTTCTACAATTTTTCTACTTTATCTCATTTTTTTGCAAAAAATACCTCTTTTCTTTGGGAACATTTGCTTCCTCTTCTTCCCCTCTGAGTATTTAACTATGTTTTTAATATAATTCTCTTATTTAAAACAGTATTTCTTTGATTTGATTACCATACATGGTTTAAAACTTCCTAGCCCTATTCATATAGGACAAAAAACAGACTTAATATTAGGAAATATCACTTTAAATGTAGCTTATGAGATTCATATTTTTACACTGTGTCATAAAGTTAAGATGTTACTATATTTATAGTTGTGCTTTAAAAAAAAAAAAAAAAAGATTGCTTTTTTTCTTTAGAAGTGAAGAATAGAAAATAGGTTTGCACGGCTTAAAAAAAAGAAACACACCAAAACTTAAGACATAAGTGCATCTTCTAAAATTACAAAATGGGGTTAGAAGTTTCCATCAGACTAGCGGTTAATTCAGAAAATAGATTCTCAGGCAGATATATTTTTATATTTTTTATAGGGCCAGCAGGAGTAGGGTTGTAATTCTTCCCCTGTACACGGCACTGGTGAGGCCTCAACTTGAGTACTGTGTCCAGTTCTGGACCCCTCACTTCAAGAAGGATATTGAGGTGTTGGAGCAGGTCCAGAGGAGAGCAACAAGGCTGGTGAAGGGACTAGAGGGAAAGTCTTCTAGGGATAGTCTGAGGGAGCTGGGGTTGTTCAGCCTGGAGAAGAGGAGACTCAGAGGGGACCTTATCACTCTCTTCAACTACCTGAAGGGAGGTTGTAGTCAGGTGGGGCTGGGCTCTTTCACCAGGCAACTAGCAACAAGATGAGAGGGCATAGCCTCAGGCTGCTCTAACGCAGGTTTAGGTTGGATATTAGGAAGCACTTCCTCATGGAGAAGGTGATTAGACATTGGAATGGACTGCCCAGGGAAGTGGTGCAGGCACCGTCCCTGGAAGTGTTTAAGGAAAGATTGGATGTGGCACTTAGTGCCATGGTCTAGCCCATGTGATGGTGTTGGTCATAGTCTGGATTTGATGATCTTACAGGTCTTTTCCAACCTTGGTAATTCTGTGATTCTGTGATTTGGGGATTATGCATTTTAGCATAGAGCTAGGTTTTGTCAGACTAAATGTCACTTCAGTGCAACTGCTTTTCAGAAAGTACGTATTTATTTCTTGCATATGTGTGAACTAGTATAAGAAATATATTTGAAAATTAAATCATGCCAAATGCTCTCACTAGTTAAACAAAATCAATGACAAGCTTGGCTTTACCACTAAGTCTTGTTCAGAGGTAAAAGACGTTAAAGTTTGTTATTGTGTCAGGCTTCATTTGTAATTGCTTTAAGAATATGAATGACACATTAGAAACTCTTGAACAAATTTAAAACTAGAACTAAAGCTTTTATGTGAGATGGTATAATAGTAAGATATCATATAACAATATATTACCTTTTCTTTTTGAGGATGCTGTATAAGCCTAGCTTCTGTATTCAAATCATGCTTTGAGCTACATTCTGAAAACTTAATTGAATCTTAATAACAACAGGTGTAGCACATGCTGGTTGAGGAATGAAAGATATATTCTTTCAAGGAAATATTTTTTTAATAATTTCTTTAAAGATTTCCTTTTAAAATTTTAAATTAAAAAAAGACATTATTATATACTTGTCAAAAGAAGCTATAGGGAATATCTTTATTGTGTAAAAAATTACAGCACCTCAGTGTGATAAGAAAATAGATTTTAAATAGGTTATTAAAGAAATGTTTTTATTTACCACCCTTTACCAAGAGACCATTATTTCTCTTTACTGTATATTCCCTGCATATACTGTGCAACGATTATTTTCAGTCATCAGCACTACCTGAATTTCTCTCTTTCAGAGAAGTAGGGTTCTTGTGACAAGGAACAGACTGGCAGCTTTTTCAATAACTGTTACTTAAGCTTTTAAATAAGTGGCAAGAGAAATTAAATAACCTTGAAAAACTGTGAGTACCATACAATGTGGACAGCTGCTGTCAGTTTTATTTTACATCTGATTTGTCAGTTGCAAACTCAAAGTTCCTGTCAATACTAAGAAAAATGTGTTTTGCATTACAAATTCACTCCAACAACTCAGTTTCCTAAACAAGCTATGGCCCACCTGACTTTAAGGGTTTATGTAACCTTAAAACGTCAATAGTTTCTAATTGTAAGGTTTTTTATTTTTTATGTGATTGGCATGTTGAAGTTAGTCTGTGTTTCACTAATGGCCCAAACACAAGCAACTGCACCATTACAGATGAGAAACTAAGCCTGCTGACTAGTATTAAATCAAGATACTCCTAATGGCCTTCCTCATTTAATTGCAAGTGCTGGCATTAATTTCAAATCTGGATACAGAAAAAATACTGTAAAATATAAATTCTGATCTCTTTGCCTGTCTGTCCAATCTAGGATGCAGCATGACATACAAATGGGGTACTGAACTTTGTCTTTCCTAGTTTGTGTTCTGTCTACTGTCTGACTGAAGTTAATACATTTTGTATATCAGCTTAAGATGTCACCCTCTTTGCCTTTTACACTGTTTTACAAAGAAGATGTATCAGGCTATTCTAAAACTATAATCATAATGACATTAATATTATTATTATGAATAATAATAATGTCTGCCATATAATTCCTTCATAACAACAGCTTCTATCTATGACCAAAAAAAAAAAAAAAAAAAGTGTAGGTGCTTATATTGTAGAAATCTAAAATAGGTTAGATGGATGTCCTTGACAGCAATTTTTTTTCCAAGTAAAAAAAAAATATATATAAAAAAAATCAACGTGTTTACAAATATTGTTTAAATTATTAGTATACGAAGACATTAGGAAGAAAAAATAAAGGTCAGCAATAAAAGAAAGGTAAATGACAAAAAATTGTCATATCAATGTAGAGCTGGAGTGTAGGCATTTTATTTCAGGAAAAAATGAAAGGTGCAGGCAACAGTACAAAGTGGTGGAATATTCCTTTAGAAATGCAAAACAGAAGATGAAAGTAAAAGTATAAAGTATAGGAAAGAAATTAGGAAACAAAGACCTGAGATGACAGGAGAAGGGTAATAGGGTAGCTGAGCAGCAGTCAAACCATATTGCATGAAGGCAGAAGAAAATATGATAGGACAGGAGGGAAAAAGTTAGATCCAAATAATAAAAAGCAGGATTACAATGATAACAGGAAGTAATACTTGACACAATAAAGAAAAAAAGAAAGAAAAAAATATGCCTCTTTAAAGTATTAATATGTTTTATAACAACATTTTGTGCTTACTAACTACAATGAGTTTTTGTTTTAATGCATAGAGGAAATCAGCATAGTGTCATACAGACAGGAAAGTGTTTAAAATGTGTGTTGTTCACATACTACACAGAAGTACAAGTGTCAAAAAGAGTTGAGAGAGAAAGAAGCAAGGAAGAAAAAAACACTAAACACTTTCAATATTATATGCAAACTGTTCTAAAGGCCAAAAAATCATACAAATAAGATTTCTGTTAATTTTGACTTATGGAATTAAGTAATGTTTGTGTTTTGAGGAGTTTTTTCTGTACTTCAGAAAGTCTCTTAGGGTGTCTTACATTGTAGCAAAGATTTACCTAACATCTCAAAAATAAACAAAATATCAGAAATGTCATGCTGTATAGACAGTATAGGCAGCTGCCATGGAATTATATCTGGTATTGTGCAAAATTAAGCCTTTTATTTTAGAAAAATGAGATAGAATAGGATTAAGTTTAAATAAAAATTTGATCATGTTGTTGATTCATTGTCCCTCTTAATGTTTGATTACTAATAAGATCATTAACTTTTTCATTTTTGCTTTGCTTTTTCTCATAGCTTCCTATTGATTGATACCTAGAAAACATGGCTATGCACTGCCTAAATGCCACAGAAAAGGACTATTGCAAAATTGTATTTAATTTTGTACCTGCGACCTGGTACTGGATTTTTTTTTAAACATAAATAAAAAGTTTGGGCTATAGAGACTGACCTCATGAATTTTTCTTAGTGACTTAGATAAATTTAAAATTGAACTTCAAATGCTATTAATGTCACCTTTCACATGCTTTCCATGTTTTTAGAAGAAACAATGCATGTATAAGGAACAGGATAAATGTTATTTTATGGTTCATGTAATGTGGCGTCACAGTGCTTTACGTGTTGTACTGACTGTAGCATTAAGATGAAGGAATTAACAATTATATGCTTAACATAAAAATGCTGAACAAATTATGAATGAATAAAATAATAATATAAAATAATATAAAATAATAGAATGTGTTTGCAGATAATCCAATAAAGAAGAAAGGACACATTAATTTCTCATGTGTTGGAGTTACTTCTTTGGCAAATCTAGGCTTGATGTCCATATGAGGGGCAGAGAGTGAGCAATCAAAGAAAAGATACGGGGCTTGGTACATTTTCCGAGAAGTATCAAGACCAGTTCGTGAAAGCTGTTAGGGGCAGGAGGAGTGAGTTAAGCCTGGAAGTCTGTCATCCCTCTGGCTCTTGCCTAGGCAATACCTGGTCCCATCATGTAGTTAAGTATTCAGTCTTAAATTTTCTTAGGGAGAGATCAGATTTACCTTAGCCTCTTTCACACTCTAAGGTATATGCATGGAAAAAAAACATTTGACTTCATCAGAGCGGTAGATAGTACAGAATACAAGTAGATGTTCCCAAACAACAGTAAAATATAACAAAATGGCAGTGGAAAAGAAGCCAGTGTCAAGGATCCTACTTTGTGTTTATACAGAAAACATCTGATCTTGACTACATCATTACACTAGCTCCTCTGTTGACAAATTCTTACTCTTTTCCCTTAAGCCTAAAGGAGATGAGAAGGACTTCATATTTGGCAAGAGTTCTGTAAACATTTGTCATACTACACATTTGCTCCGCTGAACAGTCTGTTTTCTACAACATTGCAAAAAAATATCTGTCTTGCCCCAAAGCAAAAGGTTAGTGAAAATCCCAAGTGGCACACAATTTATGTCAGATTTTCAAAGCAAGAGATGTGCAAAGATAAGCTGTGGCCAAGCATCCAAAGTTTGGATAACTATCTGAACTTGTTCAATGAACAGGATAAACTCGACATAATTCAAAGGGCAGAATGAGCCCTCAGAAGCAAAAAAGTCACTGCGTGTCACATCCCTTCGATGGAAAACACATCTTAACATTTATCAGAATTGTACTGAAACTTGTTTTTCTCCTCAAGTGACTAAAAGATACAGTCTTGGTTTTTGTTGTGTTTTTTGTTGTTGTTGTTGTTTGTTTATTTGTTTATTGTTTTGGTTTGTTTGTTTGTTCGTCTTATTGCAGTGATACCATGCACAGCTGGCCAGCACTGGGTCTAAAATCTTAACGCATTTTGAAATAGCTTATTTTTTTCTGGATCACTGAATTAGAAATTAAAATAATGATAAAAGCAAATAATGGTTAACAATTATATAGCTGCAGGTAAGACCTATTCACTGGAAAAAAGAAAACCCAAACTGTAGACTGTTATGAAGAATATATCCGGACTTTTTCAGCTTTAAGTATGAAACTAGGAAAGCTCCAGAGGAACTCGAAAGTGATATTATAGTAATATTTCCAAAGCAAGGTAATCTAAGTGCTACAATAGAATGAGATGTCACAGGAGGCAACATTTTTATACTAGTGTGTTAAGCATCATGCACAAAGTAGATGAGTTAATGAAAGTTACTGAAAAAAAAAAAAAAAAGTTAAAATTTAATGAGAAAAATCTTATGAAAGCATGATATTGCAAATAAGAGTATTTTTTAAAGGGACAAACAGAAAAACAGTTTATCATCAATTGAACTAATTTTAGAAAAATATTTTACAGTCTTTCATTTGAATTGTAACCAGAATACCATAACAAAAATACTGTAATACTCAACAGGGCAGAGCTTTTCTTTTTTTTTTCCCATAGATTTAACTTTAAGCAAAAGACTTACTGTGGTGAGCACTATGATGTTCATTCACACTGAATTTCTTATTTAGCATTGACATAAATTGCAATAAGAAGAAATATTAAGATGCTTAGGAAAACAGTTTGTTGTGAAAATAGTATATTAAAAGACTGAGGTTTCTGTGTAGTATAATTAATTTTTTTTAAGTTACCTAACTCAAAAACAAAGGCAAATAATTAAATGTATTAGTAAATATAAATAAGAAATAGGAAGACAATGGGAATAGATATCTGTATGGACAATTTAACACCAAAGTATATGTTAGGAGGTACATTTGTTAAGCCTGAGATTTTGTCACTGAATACCAAAACAATAGGTTCAGATCATGATATATTCAAATTACTTGAGAAGAAGAAAGAGTTTCACATTTTTTCTGAGAAAATGAAAAGAAAACAGCAACAACCAGTAATCTCATAGACTGCATGTCTAGAGTGTAGAAGAGGCTCTACCCTCATAATTCACTTCCTATCCAAAATTATCTAAAGTTAAATCTCAGCTGGTCTTTCCATCCTAATTGTAATAATATTTATCTCCCTTCTTGTGTAGATTATAACAGCCATGTGTTGCTCCTTGACAAAGGGAAAACTGCTTTATCATGGAAAAAACTGTGTCAACAGACAGATTTAAAGCAGAAATCAGAATACAGGATGATCATCTTTACTGCTACATTTATGTCAGATTAAGTCATGCCAACATCATGTACAGTATTACTATGAAGGAAGCAATGTCACTCTAGCATTCAGCATAGTGGCTATGGGAATACTGTCCCCAGATTTGGGAAGACATTGATAACCGTTCCTGTAAGGAGAGGGGTTTACTCAGTAGGTCACTATTTAAGTTCCCATTTACAGTACTCAAAATGCCATATTTTGTGCTTCTCATGACATATATGTGAACAGTATGACTGGAAAGCAAATGCTGAAGCAACTCAAAGCACAAAACTAAAAGCTTGTGTGGCAGAATTTACCCAAATCTCAAACACACAATCAAAAAAAGCTGTCATGTTAAGATGACAAGTCAGCCACAGAATTCTGGGTGAGTGGAGTTATTATGGATGAAATATGTTATGGAGAAATGGGGCTCTTATAATCTGAAACACTCTGAACTTTTCAATTCATTTCACATATTTTTACAAGAACGTTCTGTTCTGATTTTTTTTTTTTTTTTTTTTTTTTCTGCCAGTCAGACTTGGTATTCTGCTCTGCAGTCCTGGCAATGATGTGATGTCATGGGTTAGAAACTCTAATCCTGATCTCTTCATAGGTTGTAACATAGTCAAGGATTTCTCTATCAGTCATTTCTGCCATTTACAATTGAAAGCTTTGGGGGTTTTCCACAATAATATAAACATGCAAAAGAACTAGGAAATATGTTTCATTTCAAGTCACTGACTGATATAGTTCTTTAGAAAGGTCAAAATTATTTTTGCTTGCAGAAGAGCAATACTGGGTACTGAACTGCAGGACTGTGTCAGGTTTATAAAGGGAAAGTTACTACTCTGTATAGTGTTGTAGAAGGCATTTATAGTGAGTCCTAATTTTGATGCTGTGGCTATTTTTAAAAATTAATATCAGGGACAGCTAATTCTAGTGCATCTTTTATAAAAACATGGTCTAAATACATAAAATATTTTGTAGAGTTGTTTGGTTTGGGTTTTTTTTTTTCACACATGGTGCAGGTTTCAAAGGTAACACAGAAAAAGAAAATAAAGTTTTATCAAGCTATCTACAGTCTAATAATATGAAATGATAGAGGAAAGAAATAAGCCTGTATAGCTAATGTTTTTTAGTATATAAGTTGAGTCTGACCTGATCTCTTGAGAAAGCTTCTGTGTTCTGTATGCACTGTTGTTGTATTTTTATAAAAAAGTCAATATTTCTTTGCTCAGCTGTGAGCTGGGTTCAGTTTTCTCCTGCTACCTTCTTTAGTGAGCTAAGGCTATTGTTACTTTTTATACTGTAATAGCTGACTGCTGCCCAGCAGCCCCTAACCACCTCTATTCCCTCTGCTTCTCAAGGCATAAGATTAGAAACTGACATTGCTACAACTTTTGCAAACTCATTGAACCTAAAAGGTTAAGAAAACTTTGTTAAATGCCTCAGAAGCAGACAAAGACATGCATTTTTTAAGATGGTCAGAAATGTAGCACAAAATCCATGATCAGCCAATGTGCTAAGACAGTAGTCAAACAAGAACTGTAAAAAAAATGAGAATAGCAGTGCAAGAGTTACTACACTGGTTTTATGTATGGAAACCTAAGGATAACAAGAATCAGAAAGCTGTAAAGGAAAAAAGCCTGTTTATCTAAAAACTGTTATATAATAGATCATCCTCAGATGGTTACATAATTTCGACATTTGGGGAAGGAGATTGTAAAAATAATTATAGATGCGATTTATTTGTCCAGTTACAGAAAAATAATGTTAATCTATTAATGTTTGATTTTCTCTAGGTCAGTTTCCTTGTTTACCTATAAAATTAAAAGCCATATCTCATCATTTTTTTAACTTCTCTGACATTTCACACAGTACCACTGGCAATAGTTTTGGCATTTTGCCCACTGCACATAATGAATGATAGATTATTGTGAATTTTAGGCCAAGGCAAAATACAGCAGAACGATCAAATTTAAACTGCTACAAAACTTACAAACCTTTTTATTTATTTATTTTCCTCACATCCATTATTGCTTATACTAAGTTCTGAAAAAAATGTATGTGCCAGAAAACTTTTTTGCTAAAATTTGTATCTATACTCAGAGTCTATTTTTTCCAGACTCTTTGAAGTGTGAGACAAAGTTTTAGTTCTCACATTTACACATAAATTTTTCATGCACATTAATAAGTGTCAAACAGGAGTAATGAAGAAATGTCAGTCCAGTAGAAGAGAGGTATATGAAGTGCATGTTTGAGGAGATATTTAGCAAGCAATTTTTACTTTAACAGTATTTTTTTTCTTTATTCTTTTATTACCATTATCTTGTTCTGCAAAACTCCTTACCAATTTAGACAGAAGGAGTTACAGAACCATAGAATCACAGAACAGCCCAGGCTGGAAGGGACCTCAAAAGATCATCTTGTCTAAACTGTTGCAGGGAAGGGAGCCCAGATGAGATTCTCTAGCACCCTGACCAGTCACATCCCAGAAATCACCAATGACAGAGACTACCACATCCATACCACTCTACCATAAAAGTTCTTTATTTTATTGTGTTGAAACCACTTCCAGTGCAACTTGTACCATTACCCCTATATCTTCTCCATGTAACTTGTTATGTGAGAATGAAAGACCAAATTGCACACTTACCCTAAACATTTGTCTAGTGCCTCGCTTTGGGAAGTTCATTGTTCAGTATGCTGACTGAAGATGATCCCAGTCCATGCCATGTCTTCTTTTTTCTGCCTGTGCCAATGTTCTAGCTAAAGAGCCTAAGTGTTTAAACTTGCTTTTGTATACAACCCTGAAAAGACAGAAAAATAAAACTCTCACCTTTGATTTAGCAACATTAAATGATTATTTTTTTTCACACAGCAATGCATTTTAGTACAAAAAAACCAAAACAAACTCAGTTGTATTTACAATGTAGCCTCTAATATAAATATATTTCTGTGTTAATCAAGTCAGTATTTTCAAGTAGTTGAAAATTCTGGGATATCGTTTATATGTAGAATGTAATCTTAGTGCCTTCTATCCTTTTTATGCATATTTTGCTATATAATATTGAATTTATTATTTATATGAATGCTTACATTAAAGTTCATGAAACAAAGAACAGGCAGTTTTCTCCTCAAGTAAAAATTGCTGCTGGAAAGAAATGCTGACACTGGACATGGATTTACTTTTTTTGTCACAAATTAGCATAAGATTTAACAACAACAACAACAAAGGAATTTATTCGATACCTGTGGGAAACTTTTAAGAAATTTAGTCTTACCTCACATTGCATGCAAGTCTCCTATGTTGATTTTGTTTCATTCAAAACAATTTGATTAAGCTGAACTTGAAAAGCAATGGTATGCTTTGCATTATTTTTCACAGCTCTAATTTCCTTATTGAAAAAGCTGATACACAGACTTAGACTATATACATTTTAATATAGTTTTTTAAAGTGCTTTATTCCTTACTTAGATTATTATAACTGCTACTTTTTTTCTGTTTCATTATTTTTACTGGTGATAACAGATGTTCCACTATCATAATGTTTGTACCTCATACGCTTAGTCATATTAATCTCCCCTCTTCTTTCTCCAAAACTGTACATAGTTTTTATGAGAATTTAAAATTATATCCTGTTCTCTCTCCATCACTCACAGTTTAATGCTGGGCCAGCTATTGAATAAATGACAGATGCTCTCTATTAACCCCTCTCCCTTCCCAGAAGGGGAAATGAGAGTAAACAGAGAGACTTATGGGTGGGAAACTAAACTACACATGCTTTAATGAAGCAATAATAATGAGCAAGAAAGTAATGAAATATGTGGAAATATATACAAAACCAGTATCTTGTTTCCCTGGTAACTCTTATGTTATCACAGAGACTGCAGGGCAGGCCCAGGAAAAATCCTAGACTGGATTCCTGGAGTGAGTGGCAGACAGGAACTGGATTCAGGAACACGCTAATTCAGCAACATACAGATCTCTGTAATAATTATGAACATCGAGTGTTATCAGTCCTAGAAGCAGACACCATCTGAAAAACATGTTTTTAATTTCAGAAAGTGCAGTGACTTAGAAGAGACTTTAATGAAAAGTAAAATTACTGAAAAGAAAATCTGTTCTGTACTGGCTCAAACCAGAACAATCCCATTTTAAAGCTCTTGGTCCTTTTATTTCCATTTATCTGTACCATTTTCCATTAGTTTTAGTCTTTATTGCTTACATTGTAATGCATGGTTCAATTTAACAAGTTTTTCCATCACATAAAATCATAAATAAAGGTTTGTTCTAAAGGTTGCTTCCAATTGTTGCTGTTTTTCAGGATCTTCTCACACCCTAAGCTCTTCTGAAAAACACTTATAGAGGGCTTTTGCTTAACATTTATATTAATGTGCCTATATTTGAACATATTTTTCATTCTAGTCAGTAAAGACCTAGTGTGTGATTTAATTGCTTCCACAAAGCTTTCTGGTGAATTTGATTTGTGTTATCTTATACTCTGACCTCCAAGTAAAAGTCTACAAGACCATAAGTCCACAGTAAATCCCATGCTGGCCACATGCATTTGTCTTGGATACTCCAAATATATTAAAATGAAAGTATCCTTATATTTAAAGAGCTAAGCTGAACTTAAAATTAGTACAAGCAATGGAATCTAAAAATAAATTGGAGGTTAGTTAGAAGTGGATTTCTACTGTAAGTTGAGCTGAATAAACCTTTATACTCTACTGAGAGATTTGACTGGATGTCAGCTGCTTGCTTAGAGCTATTTTTGTGGCCCACTACATGTCCTTGTCCTTACTTCCTGGTTTAATTAGTGTCTCATAGCTTGTGTCCATACTGTTCATGTTTAAGGGCTGACAGGGCTGACTAGTTCCACAAACCACAATGGTTTCAGTAACACTTTTTCTGGATAATTTTCCTGCATATCTTGTCTAGAAATAGCCTGCCTAACACATTATGCACTTGCATACTGCATACCATATTACAATTTGTATTTTTGTTGAGAACCATAACGGAAAACCTTTACAGCTGTGTTAATTAGAAGGAAGTATTTAGTGCTGTTTTCAAATGCTTCAGTTTAAAGCCACTTGCTCACAGTTCTGTAGGTGTCTCATAGTAACTAATCTTTCCCTCTGGCAAAAAAAACTGGGGGCAAGTCTGAACTTTGGTCAGTCTTAACAATTGCTATGGTCCTTTGAAAATCAACATTTCCTTCAAACATTGTCAAGCGAATGAGATAGCTGCCTTGAAAGCCTGGTCTCAGCACAGTCCTGAAGGTCAGCACATAAAAATAAATGCCCTGGAGTACTGGCTGGGCTCTGAGCACAGGGCAGGGTGATGCAGCAGGGGCTGCTGCTGTATGGCAACCAGTGGCTATGTGCTATGTCCAGCTCAGCCAGGTTGAGTCTGTTTTGCCTGTTACCATAATTGGTGAGTGATTCCTCCTTGTCTATTTTAACTCACAAGCTTATAGTTTTTTTTGTCCTGCCCATTCCACAGTTGAGGTGGGGGTGGTAGTGGGAGGGGGGTTGGTGAATGAGCCACTGCGTGGTTCTTTGTTGTCAGCTGAAGGGCCATGTGGTTGGTTCTTTGTTGTCAGTTTGGCCCAAACCACAACATATACATTACAGTCCTGTTCAAAATAAGAAAGTCAGTCAGCAGACAGACCTTCAAAATAACAAATTTTATTTCTGTTGAAATATCAATTTAGATTTGTGGTCACAGTGTGTCTGCACATTTTTTCTGGCATTGTTTCTTTACTGTATGTAAAACCTGTTATAAGAGTGGATTGTTTTCTTCTGTGTGAACAGATAAAGGTCAGATACAAGAAGAAAATAAATCAGTAACTAGTATTTTTTTACTGAGGAAATTTGAGTGCTTTACTTTTTGGAAATCAACAGAACAGCAAAAAAGAACCAATAAACCATTTGAAAATAATAATACTTGTACCAGATACTACTCAAATTTTAAATATTATATGGGGTAATTGCGCAACTTGGAAGAAATATATTGAAAATAGAATTACAGGAAGTCTGAAGTGTCTGTTTCACTTAGAATACAAGTTAATGAAGTCTGAACCTCATAATGCTACAGTCACAGAGTGAAGTCTCTTCTCCCCAGTAACTGCAGTTTTCATAATCACTGTTCACAGCCTGCCCTCTTCCCACTCTGAGAGACATGCACACCCTTCACAGACCTGAGGTGAAGGAATGGGCAGAGGCCTCTGTTGACATCTTGTACTGAAAGTATTGCAGATTGCCATGTCCTCGAGAGAGGAATGCATATGCTTCTTCCCCCTGCTTGAAGGTGCCACTTCAAAGCATAGGGTGCCACTTAACAACCTCATACCATAATCTGCCAGGACAGGAAGGCCACAATCTACTCAGAGAGTAGCACTCAGAAACATTTCCCTGGTTTCCACACTAGTCTAGGCAAAATGAAGACTTCAGGGATTTATTTTCTGGATTGCCCTCAAAATACTCAAGTGACTGAGGTATAGGTCAGTCTGTGACATTTCTTTCTTTGTTTTGAATTGTCAGATTCTAGCTTATGTGTGCATTAAGAGTCCATTTTCAAAGATCAAAGGTAATTGCTCTTCTGTTCCTCCTATGGGCCCAAAGACAAGTGGTTTAGGAGGTCTACTGGCAGTAACTATTTAAACGAAGATCCACATTATGTTAGTATGTTTGAATAATAAAATAAGGTAATCAAGGTGACATGCTAGTTAACTCCTGGCTCTCTTTATGAGAAATGTAGTCTAATTTTAGTCTTCAGCTCCTGATACGAGTTTTGCACGTTCTTGCACATACTTGTATATATTAGTACATATTTTCTTTTATCATCAGTATTTCATTAAAGCTGTCTAGTTTAGTTTTCAATCCAGAAATCCCCTCTCCTTCTTCTCTCTCTCCTTTCCCTACATGGGTGGGAGTGGGATAGAAAGCATTGTTGCCATTCGTTTAATTGCTGATCCTGAGTTAAACCATGACAACTAGAAATAAAAATTACACTTGAAAAAAACTACATTTTAAATTACTTAAAATTGTGTCTGGTTAAAAACCTCTTTTTAAGCTGCAATTTAATTTAACAAATAGCACTGCTTTTATCAGCCAAACTGTTTGGGCATTGTTAAAAGGTATTTTTTGCCCAAGGTAATTGTTATTTGCCTAATGATCTATTTGAAAGCTATTGTAATTTGAGCAAAAAGTAATTGTCACCATGAAGAAAATAATTTTCTTGCAAATCAGACGTCAGAAATGATAGCCTAGGGCCCTTGACCTGAAAATTGTCCTTTATATTTTTGCTTAATTTACACACAGTAATCCAGCTCTAGTCAAAAGCAAGGCTATCTGCTTGCTTTTGTTTGTTTTGGTTTTTCTGTTGCTCATTACTTGTCTTTTATTTGCAATAAATACTGGTGATTTCTGTTTCCTTAGTAGATTTTAAAGCTAATTTTCCAAAAGAGAGAATATGAGAATGTACTCACTTTTTGGATGATGTATTCATGCTCCAGTCACAGTCAGGCTCCATGCTGTGGGGAGGATGAGCCCCCACTCTCCAACATTTGGCTGCTGAGGGTTGGACTATAGCCACAGAAGATTCCTTCAAACAAAGGAAGTGTAACTTCAACTTTATATAAGTATCAGCCTATAGTTTTGAAGATTTGTGGGAAATCTGTAGTGTGTGACTGTCTCTCGAGTTAGAGAGAAACAACTTTTTCGAAGTAGGAAGATTTTATTGTTTCTCAAAGGTAATCAAAGCCTACTTTGCTTCAGTCTTCTCTAGAAATTTTTGCTGCCAAGTAACCTTCAGGTTGTGTTTGTTGTCTAGTTGTTTTTTCAAATTCTCCCATCATTATCTTTACACTATATAGTCTTAGTATATACACTTTATGCACATACATGTGCACTCACAGACACACAGACACCAGCACGTGCAAACTATCAGTTATCCAATAATTCAATGTATGGGTGAATAAGAACATATTGATTATAGAATTAATGAATATCAGGAATTAAAGACTGTTGTCAAGATTAGCAAAGATAAAGTGTATTGAATTTAATTCTGCAGATGACCACTGAATACACAGGAAAAAAAAATAAATAAAATTGAAGTGTTTCCCAAAAATCAATAAGATGTATTGAATTCTATATGTCTTTCTTCTTTCAGGGGCCATGAGTAGATACTTATAACAACCTACAAGCTATGTATTTTAGAAAGAAAAAATCTAAAAACCTCTTTCTTCTGACTATGATCAGAAAACATTTTTTTTTCTTTGTCTTGAGATGATTTTATCTTCCTTAAATCAGTTGCTTTTGCTAGAAGCTATGTGAACAGAAGTGCTTTTAAAACTTAACAATATTCTCTACAACACATTTTTGTGGATAAAACCAGACTTGCTATTTTTTCTTAAAGACATAAAACACAGTAAAAGAAAATACCTGTTTAAAAATTGGAAAACATAAACACTTGCAGTTTTAAAAAATGTAGTTATAGTGAGAGTATTGGAGGAAATAATAAAAAAAAAGGAAAAAACCCCAAAGAGTTTTAAATAATTTAATGAGACAATTAGTTTAGCAACTTACCCCTGTAAGTGTGTAATTTTGAAGAGCTATCAAGTTAATTTTCTGGTAGAACTGATCCTAGAATAAATAGCATAAAGACTGCCTGTCTTTTTATTTAAAGAAAATTTAGAATTAAGTGAATTATGAGAGCTATTTTTATCTTATCCTCGACCAGGTGCTGTGCATTAAAAGGGAAGTAGTGAGGAAATGCAAGTGCAGTAGTGACCTGACCTGAGCTGGCTTTGGTACCCAGTAACTCCACACCACACACCATCTCTCCTGTCCTGAGTAACCACAGTAACAGACAGAGCCTGAAGTCGTGGACTAAATTAACTCCTTGTACATTTTGTGGACATTGGTAGACATTTACAGGGTTGGTTTGTATATTAATGGTAGTTGTGTATATATCAAAGGGAGGGGAAAGGGTGGTGGTTAATGAGGACATATTGGATAGTGTGTGACTTGAGCATGACATAAATGGTATGGAACAAGGGGTGAAGATTGCACTAGTTTTGACTGGGATAGGATTAGATTTCCTCATATCAGCTTATATGGTGCTATGATTTGAATTTTTGAAGAAAACTGCATTGTTAACACAGGAATGTTTTTGTTATTGCCAAGCAGTGCTTACACAGCATTAATGCCTTTTCTGCTTTTCTGCCAGCAAATGGGCTGGGAGTGCAAAAGAAGTTGGGAGGGGACACATCTGGGACAGCTGATCCCAAATGACGAAAGGGATATTCCATACCATATGACACCATGCTCAGCAACAAGGGGTATCATAAAATCATAGAATGGCTCAGTTTGGAAGGGACCTTAAAGATCATCTAGATCCAACACCCCTGCATTACCAGGGATACCTTCCACTGGAACAGGTTGCTCAGAGCATAATCAAACCTGCCCATGATTATTTTCTGGGATGGGGCTTCCACAACTTCCCTGAGCAACCTGTTCTGATGTCTCACCACCCTCACAATGAAGAATTTCCGCCTAATGTCTAGTCTAAATCTACCTCTTTCAAGTTTTAACCCATTACCCCTCATACTATCTTTACATACCCTTGTAAAAAGTCCCTCCTCAGCTTTCCTGTAGCGCCTTCAGATACTGGAAGGCCTCTATGAGATCTCTCCAGAGCCTTTTCTTCTCCAAGCTGAACAGCCCCAATGTCTCTCAGCCTGTCTTAATAGGAGAGGTGCTCTCATCTTTGTGGCCCTCCTATGGACTAGCTCCAGGAGCTCCATGTCCTTCTTCATTTGAGGAACAGACGCCAGGTGGGGTCTATGAGGGCAGAGTAGAGGGAGGGAATCACCTTTCTTGACCTGCTGACTACAATTCTTTTGATGCAGCCTGGGACACAGTTGGTTTTCTGGGCTGTGAGCTCACATTGCCAACCCATCTTGAGTTTCTCATCCACCATAACACCCAAGTCCTCAGGGAATTTGATCCATTCTCCACCAAACCTGTATTTGTGCTTTGGATTGCTCTGACCCAGGTGCAGAGCCTTGCACTTGGCCTTGTTGAACTTCAGGCAGTTTATACAAGCCTACTTCTCAAGCCTATCAAGGTCCCTCTGGATGGCATCCCTTCCCTCTAGCCTGTCCACCTCACCACACAGCTTGTTGTCATCTGCAAAGTTGCTGGTAGTTGTGTATATATCAAAGGGAGGGGAAAGGGTGGTGGTTAATGAGGACATATTGGATAGTGTGTGACTTGAGCATGACATAAATGGTATGGAACAAGGGGTGAAGATTGCACTAGTTTTGACTGGGATAGGATTAGATTTCCTCATATCAGCTTATATGGTGCTATGATTTGAATTTTTGAAGAAAACTGCATTGTTAACACAGGAATGTTTTTGTTATTGCCAAGCAGTGCTTACACAGCATTAATGCCTTTTCTGCTTTTCTGCCAGCAAATGGGCTGGGAGTGCAAAAGAAGTTGGGAGGGGACACATCTGGGACAGCTGATCCCAAATGACGAAAGGGATATTCCATACCATATGACACCATGCTCAGCAACAAGGGGTATCATAAAATCATAGAATGGCTCAGTTTGGAAGGGACCTTAAAGATCATCTAGATCCAACACCCCTGCATTACCAGGGATACCTTCCACTGGAACAGGTTGCTCAGAGCATAATCAAACCTGCCCATGATTATTTTCTGGGATGGGGCTTCCACAACTTCCCTGAGCAACCTGTTCTGATGTCTCACCACCCTCACAATGAAGAATTTCCGCCTAATGTCTAGTCTAAATCTACCTCTTTCAAGTTTTAACCCATTACCCCTCATACTATCTTTACATACCCTTGTAAAAAGTCCCTCCTCAGCTTTCCTGTAGCGCCTTCAGATACTGGAAGGCCTCTATGAGATCTCTCCAGAGCCTTTTCTTCTCCAAGCTGAACAGCCCCAATGTCTCTCAGCCTGTCTTAATAGGAGAGGTGCTCTCATCTTTGTGGCCCTCCTATGGACTAGCTCCAGGAGCTCCATGTCCTTCTTCATTTGAGGAACAGACGCCAGGTGGGGTCTATGAGGGCAGAGTAGAGGGAGGGAATCACCTTTCTTGACCTGCTGACTACAATTCTTTTGATGCAGCCTGGGACACAGTTGGTTTTCTGGGCTGTGAGCTCACATTGCCAACCCATCTTGAGTTTCTCATCCACCATAACACCCAAGTCCTCAGGGAATTTGATCCATTCTCCACCAAACCTGTATTTGTGCTTTGGATTGCTCTGACCCAGGTGCAGAGCCTTGCACTTGGCCTTGTTGAACTTCAGGCAGTTTATACAAGCCTACTTCTCAAGCCTATCAAGGTCCCTCTGGATGGCATCCCTTCCCTCTAGCCTGTCCACCTCACCACACAGCTTGTTGTCATCTGCAAAGTTGCTGAGGGTGCACTCAGCTCCACTGTCCATGTCATGGGCACAGATTTTAAACAGCAGTGGCCCGAGTACCAACTCTGGAGAACATGACTTGTCATTGGTGTCCGTCTTGATATTGAGTCATTGATCACCAGTCTTTGAGTGTGACCATCCAGCCAGTTCTTTACCCAATCAGTGGTCCATCCATCAAATCCATACTGTTCCAGTTTCAATACCAGGATGTCATGCAGGACAGTGTTGAAGGCTTTGCACAGGTCCCAGTAGATGGCACCAGTTGCCCTTCCTTTGTCCACTAATGACAGGACCCCATTGTAGAAGGCAAATTAGTCAGGCAAGATTTGCCTTTGCTGAAGCCAATCATCCCCTCTGTTTTCTGTGTGCCTTAGAAGAACCTTCAGGAAGATCTGCTCCATAATCTTGCCAGGCACAGAAGTGAGACTGACCAGTCTATAGTTTCCCGGTTCTTCCTTTTTCCCCTTCTTGAAAATGGGAGTTATGTTTCCATTTTTCCAGTCAGTGGGGATTTCTCCAGACTGCTAAGACTTTTCAAATATGATAGACAGAGCCTTTGCAACTTCATTGGCCAGTTCCTTCAGGAGATGTGGATGAATCCCATCAGGTTCCTTGGACTTGTTCAACTTTAAGTCCTTCAGAGGGTCACCTGCTCTTCTCTTACAGTAGGGAGATCTTCCTTTTTACAGTCCATGTGTTTGCCTTCTCTAACTTGGATGGTGTGACCAGAGCCTTTGCAGGTGAAGATTGAGGCAAAGTAGTTCTTGAGTACCTCAGCCTTCTCTATATCCTGCATGGCCAGGTCTCCTGTTTTCTTCTGAAGTGAACCCACGTTTTTCCTCGTCCTTCCTCTTATCTCCTATGTACCTGTAGAAACCTTTCTTGTTATTCTTAACATCCCTGGCCAGGTCCAACTCTAACTGTGCTTTTGCCTTCCTTACCTGATCCCTTAGTTCTCTGACAACTTGTCTGTACTCCCAGGATACCTGGCCCTGCTTTCACTCTCTCTATATATACACCTTGTTTTTACATTTAACTGTGTCCAGAAGCAACTTGCTCATCCATACAGGCCTTATGTCTCTCTTGCCTGCCTTCCTCTTCATTGGGGGATACAATTCCTGGGTGTGGAGGAAATGATCCTTGAATATGGACCAGCTTTCCTGGGCTCCCCTTCCCTCCAGGGCTACCCTACCAAGCAGATCCTTGAATAGAATAAAATCTGCTCTTTTGAAATTGAAGGTAGTGAGCTTGCTTTGCTTCTTCCTCACTGCCCTAAGGATCTTTCCTCCTTACTCTTGCACATATTAATTTGTAGAGTTGGCCCCATGGTGTATAACCTGAACTGAAGTGACTTATGACTTATGTTAATAAGTGACTTATGTATTCTTGGTAGCTTAATACTTCTTTGAAAAAGCTGGTTATGGTTACTGTTCTTTATAAAACAAACTAAATGTGGAGACTGTTCAATCAGCAAAACAATTTGATGCTACTGCTTAACACAGCATAATTGAAATCACACAGTATTGACTACAAACATTTATATAAATGTTGACTTTGTATATAAATATTGACTGTTTTCTGTGTACTATTTACTTGTTCCTTGGTAAGAGGTAAAATATTCATGAAAAGGGTGAAAACCTTAACAAAGATAGCATCAGAAGATGGCATTTCAACATTAAAGTGCAATTCCATTGCTAAGTCTGAAATAGAAGAGGACAAGTAGTGGTATATTTTTAAATATAGGTTTTTAATATGACCACAAGGCTTGATAGTCAAATGAGGTGTTCTCTCCCCCGGTGGAACAAGCTCTGTGAGATCAAGCATCTGATTTCCTCCATATTCCCCTATTTCTGCATAAAATTTGTGACTGCATTAGGTTTCTATACAACAGAACTTAAGGCTCATTGGATCAGATAGAATTTCTTACAGTAGTGCCTACCATTATCCATTATCCTTTCCTCAGTAAAACTTTACTGAGTAGTAATAAGATTAAACAGGCATTTTTTCAGATAATTAACAGTTTAAGTGACTGCATGAAAAGTGGAAATTCTATTATCCGTAGGCAGTTTATTTGTATGATTTTGAACTACCTTTTAAACATTATTTTTAATCATCTCTCTTTCAGTATAATGAGGCAGCTTATACATTTTTATTTTAGGTTATAAAAATGGGGCTTAATTCCTAAGTCCATCCTACATACGATTCCTATACAATCATTCCCTTTTCCCCCTCTTCTCTCCAAAGAAAAAATGTTTGATAAGTAATCTGAAATCATCCTATAAATTGTTACATAGTCTGTGTAAGAGATTAAGATGCAAAGTTTAACTTCCTGTTAAACCAAAGGATTTGGAGTTGGTTGAGAAATGTTTATATTTTCTGTCTGTAAATTTAAAAATTCTTACATTGGCAAAGTGAAGAACAGCAGAGCATTAGTCTGAGCAAGCTAGATACCTAAAGTGAAAATACACAAAAAAATAAAAGCAAACAGTAAGCTATATCTCTGAAGAGCTATTTAATAACATAGTTGAACAAGATAGAATTTCTACCAAAATACTTTTCAAATATTCTATATTAAACTGAAGCTAACAAGTACTTAAAGTTTGACATTAAATTTGTTTTAATTTATTTTGTTTCTTGGTAAAAAATAAATCTTTATTTTAGCCAAAGATTGAATTTAATTACAAATAAGCTTTAATCATATGTTTTAAGCATAAATTTAATAATTTTATGGAGCTAGGTCTATAGTTAAAAATGTTATTGAATAAGGAGATTTTCGTAGCTCATCAACCACATAAGAGTTTTTTGCCAATATTATAACAAGAGGCAGTCATCACTGGTTTTGGAGATATATATTGAGAAGTTGTAGAAGTGTCATCCTTCTACACAGTATGACAAACAACTTTTTAAAACTACTGTCGCAGATTCATGCTTCATACCATAGGTACCTAAATTGCTTAGCTTGGTCACCTGGGATATTTATGAGTCCAGAGAAGGAGGAAGGCATGTTTCAGTTCAAGCATGGCCAGATAATCTTTATTGAGTTTTTAGTAATTCTCTGGATACAGTCACTTTCTCTTCTTGTGCAGGAATCCTAAACTTAGGATGGTCAGCCATGTACTTTTAGATAGGTAAGGCTAATGTAAGTAATGACTAGCTAGATAAGGGGTCAAGAAGGCTTCTTTCATGTTAGTCCAGAGGAAACCTCAAGAGTTTTCTTGTTTATCTCTACATGGAAGAGGGATTAATTGCAATAATTATGCAGTCATACCTAATTCAACTAATTATTGTTCATGGCTAGGGGTTTAAATATAGCATCTCATCCTTTTCTACTGTTCTGAAAGCCACTACTGTACTAAGAACTGAAATGGCATAGTCTAACTGCAATTATGTTGCTACATATAGGAATAGCCAGATGTTCACAGTCCATGATATATTGAAGGTTGGATTTTACAAAAAAGAATAAATAAAATAAAAAATAAAATTGTTCTAACTTTGAAGTGAGTCCTGCTTTGCTGAATGCGATGCCCCCAGTGGTCCTTTCTGATGACTGTAGAATCTCTGATTTAATTTCTCATGTATATGTTTCTGGATATGTATAGCTTTGGCTAGTGGATGAAATGAATAAATACAGAACATATTATGTAGAGAATGAGGTTTGCTGATCCTGGAGAAGAAGAGCTAATATCTGGGAAATCTAAGGAGAGATCTAATTTCATTCTTCAGAACTCCAATGTCTGGTTATACAGAAAATGGAGTTAGACTTTTGCAGGGGTACACACCAAAAGAAGAAAAGGCAACAGTTACAGGTTGAAGCAAGGGAAATTTTAGCAGCCCATAACAGAAGAAATCTCTTCATGTTAGGGTAACAAAGCAAGGTAGTTGCTCAAAGAGACTGCGGAATTTCCTCTGTACTCAAGTGGGTAGGCCCTGAGCAGTCTGACTTGACACTGGAGTTGGTCTTTCTTCCAGTGGGTGTTTCTACTAGATGATTTTCCAACAGCTTTGCAGTAAGTTTTCTAGAGGTTGAGACAATATATCCTTAGTGTATTGTTTCCTCCTTTAATTCCTTGATTTTGCTGTTGCATGTGAAATGAATATAAAGAGAAAGCTTATGCTATTTCTCTTATCAGTAATATTACTTTTTGGTAATTTATTCTGTAATTATGCAATTGTCATGGTCCAAGACCAAATAAATGTGTGGAGAAAAAATTGATTCAGACAACAGAACACTTTAATCACAGATGTATGCAATTTCAGAAAATACTTCCCTGTTCAATGGGAGAGAGGGCACAGTCTGAAAGGGAAGTTGTGTGGGTTAGCATGACAGCTCCTTACACAGCTGTCCTGTGCTGAGGGAGAACTCAAGAAGTCTTGGAGAAGAGTTGAGGATTTAGTACAAGGGTTCCAGATATGCTTGGTGCAGGGCCATGAGTCCCCTAACATTTTTCTGTTTCCTGGGTCCCACCAGATAATTGCAGGATTCAATAGTCTACCACCTTGGTGTCACGTGTTCAAGCTGCACAATTGCTTTCTGACTTGGTGTTGCAGCTGATGGCAGTCAAAATGAGATACTTCAGGATGTGCTGCCCTTCTTCATAACAGGTGATGTGTACAGTTTAGCTATCCAGTTCCTTGAGCTCACAGAAACAATTCAATGTGCATTCTATCATTCAGAACAAGAGGTTGGCCATATATTGCCTGCTTAAAGGTTGAATAAAGTTCAAGGGCTTATGTTAACAGCCAGACCTAATTCATCCTAACTGCCACAGCAATTGATAAGCATTACTTACAATGGCAACTGTCCATGAGTCTTCTGTGAGTGTGTCCTAAATTGACTGTCTCCATATAAAATAAAAATGTTTTTTATTTCTTCTGGGATTAATTATTTCATGAGTTACTTGCCAAAGAACTGTGATATCTCAGCTGAATACATTCTAATCTACTTGGATTCTATTAATAGATGGGTGATCCTACTTGTGTGAACTACTTGATATATTATTTTTATTTTATAAACAAAATTTCTCTATTCATCTAAATTTCTGTGAAGAAAAAAAAAAAAAGGGGGGAGTTATGCAAAGAACAGTCTGTTTTTCTGTGTTTAAAAAGAAACAAAAAATTGTGAAGTTAAACTGGTATCTATAGGCTGTGTATTGCTCAGAAAAAGATACTGGACAGGAGAGGAGTCCTCCTGACACACAGTTGTCAGTTGTCTGAGCAGTCTGTCCTGAGGGGCCTGTATAGTAGGTTAGTGTTCTGCATGACAATCTGAAGTGTGAGCAGTCTTTTTAATTTATGTAGGTTATTTTCCATCTCTTGCTGAACTCACTGTTTCAGACTTATTGTCTGCCAAGTTCTTAAAAAAGGTCTTTAACATGTCATGGGGCATACTGAAGGAGAAAATTTATACATAGCCTAAATGTGCATCATAATTCTCTTTAAAATAATAATAATAAAATTATATATTATCTATGCTTCTATTAGAAAATCATACAGAAGCAGAGAAAATTTCAATTCACTGGAGCCTAATCAACTATCCTGTTAAATTGCTGGAATGATCCTTGGCACCGTTTGGCCTGTGCTAGCTGGTTTTCTCTCAAAAAATTCCAATTCATCATCTAAACATTAGTATTGACCAGAGGCAATTCATGCTAGATATTTTCAGGTTTAACAAGTAAGAGATTTCAACCAAAGGAACAATCTTTTTCCCACTGTTTTGGGGGTTTTGTGAGTTTTGTGAGTTGTGTCAGTTTATCTCATGACCAAGCACAGTTCATGTATTAGTAAAGTTATAATACATGAGGATCTGGCACATGAAAAGAAGTAGCAGGATGGTGTCATGTAACTATCCAATACATATTATATAGTGAAAGAGTACCTATGAGGTGAGCATGCCTTGCAGTGCATCTTTCAATTCTGGCACTAAGTGTGTTCTGCCTTGCTTGCAACTCCATGTTGTGGGCAACTGCTAGCTTACCACTTTGCTGCACATGCAGATTTCTTTCCATGGGAGGAAGCATAAAATGTGTTCTCTCATGTCTTTTCATGGAAATAATTAGAGCGTCTTTTCAAATGATATGAGGCCAGTGAGTCCAACCTGCCTAGAGCAGGATGTACTGAAATGTAGATCCAACCACAAGGTGTGCTGGAGATTTTTGGATGTTACACAATGAAATGTAATTGAAGAACTTTTATGAGATGTATAAAAGCCTTAAAGAACCCATATTTCATCACTCAGATTTATATAATGAAAAATATAAGAAAAATATTCAAATGAGTTTGCAGAAAGGAAGATGCAGAAAATAAAGGAATGCATTTGTATAAATCATCCAGACCTGAGGAAAGCATAACAGCATTCAACCAGTTCTGTTTGTTTACTGATAAAGAAGGGGGGAGAAGCCCCAAGAGCACTATGTCATTACCTCAGAATTCCTAGCTCAGGACTTTCACTAATTTAAAATAGGCTTCATGAAATGGTTATTTTAATCTGTTCACAAACATCATACAATTACCACACATTAGTTGCCTGAGATACAAGTACTCAATCACAGGGGTCTTGAAGTGCAGTGACAACACTTTCTGTGAAAAAATGTACCAATACATCCCACACAATGGTTAGCCAATGCCAATGGTATTAATCACATACTTCCAGAAACTTTTGCATTTGTTCTCAGCTATATTTTTTAAAAATTCAATTCCAGTTTAATGGCTTTTTTGAAAGAAACTGCAAAATTCTGTGTAATTAATCAACTAGATAGTATATACACTGAGAACTAAATTATCCTTGCTAAATGTTACAAGCTTGTTCAGATTAGCTATTTTAAGAGTGAATTTTATTTTTCTTTGAGATCACAGGCTTTTTCAAATTTCTTTCAAGGCCTCCTTATGATTACAATTGCACATCCCCTGAATTTCAAAGTTAGTGATAATTTCATTAAAGTGAAGTAACATTAACTACTTCAACACTGAAATATTGTCACTAATATGTATAAATGTGTTTGAATTTTTCCTTACGTTAAGAAATCACATGAGTGTATCAGCATTTATAGGCATTATATGGCATGAAATGGTGAAAACCGATTTTATGACCTCTTCAATACAGTTAGTTAAGTATAGTTTGTTAGCTATTCACCCACATGTGCATCTGCATTTCCCTGGGCTTGAAGACTAAGAAGAACAGAATAAATCCAGTTTTATTATACAAAAGAGCAGAATGTCAGTGGCTTGTATATTTGTAGCATTCTTTCTCTTTTTGTGTAGCTTATGTTGTAGGTAACATTTTCTACTGACAAGAGAATAAACCAGAAATATTCATAGGTTCATTCATTTATGACTTAAATCCCTGCATTCATATGGAGATTCACTGAAAACAGTAAGTGGGGTTAAATAATTGAACACTCAGTATTTTTAGAAGAAAAAGCTTTGTCTTTCTGTCCTTTGGTAGTTTTCTCACAGCATTATTTTTAACATGAATCAATGGAGAAGAAGGGAATGTAAATATTATCTTGGTTCATTTTCACTGTAATGTTGCTTAAACACTGACCAGAATAATAAAAACCTGACATTAAAACCTCTTCACTGTCAGTTCTGGTAATTGATTCAAAAATCATCCAAAATCCAGAAAGGTACTGTTGGGAAATTTTAGTCAGCTGTGTTTTGTTGGTTTTATATTACAGTTCCGAAAGTTTCAAATGCCTTTTCAAAATCTATCTGTCCAAAATAAAACATGGAAATTCTGAAAGGTTACTAAAGACATCTGAAATGTAGTTACATTAACTTTCTATATGTTTTTTCCATTACTGATATTATCATATTGCATTAAAGTCAGCTTTTTAGCCAGTAATTCCTGTGACAGCACACTAATTAAAAAAAAGCAGAAAAGTCATTATGCTAAGCAAGTAATCACACAGTAAGAGAGAAAACTATCAAGGGTAGTTAATGCTGTAGGGCAAATCTGTTG
Organism: Chaetura pelagica; assembly: GCF_000747805.2. Lineage (NCBI taxonomy): Eukaryota > Metazoa > Chordata > Aves > Apodiformes > Apodidae > Chaetura > Chaetura pelagica. The sequence goes on along the minus strand of NW_009954222.1, from coordinate 7,026,830 downwards.
CAAAAATTACACTGGGAATGAAAAGCATAGACAGAAGCCAGATACATGATGTGCATTAATCTAAATACTAAAATGGGAGACATGAGAAGTGGATATATTTTCCCTGAAGAAAATTTTCTGTTAGCCTTTGGGTTAATGGAGATTTCTATTCCTGTCTCTTGAATGCACTAAAATGGCTCTTTCTGACTCAAATCCAACAAAATTGCTTTGCAAACTCTGTTCATAAAATTTAGTGTTCCAGTTATACATTTGCACATCTGTGTGGGTTTTTTTTTTTATTTCGAAATCCGTCTGCTATTTTGTCCTTTTTACAATCCTGTTTTAGAATACTAGATATAAGGGAGGATGCTTTTTTTCTATTTTATCAAGATGGGTCTCATTTGTTGTTTTGGTTTTTTGTTTGTTTTTCAGTGAGGATCTTATAAATGGCATAAGAAGGCATAGCACATTTTTAAGGTATACGTAGGGTCAGATTGCATAAAAATTCCACATATATATTTTGAGTTTATATTATAGAGTAATGAAGCTTCAGTTTCCAGGACATCATAGCTCCTTTAAATAAAATAATAATAATAAAAAAGTAATAAAAAAAATTGCAGACATTCTGACAATTTTGCCATGCTACTTTTTCTGTACAATATATAAGAAAACAACTGAAATAGATATTTTTCCATTTGAAAGACACTTGTTACTTTGGTTTTTTTGGTTTGGTTTGGGGTTTGTTGGTGGCGGTTTGTTTGCTTTTTATAAAATCCTACACCTTAATAACTTTTTGGGAACATATCCTTCTCCAATGAAACTTCTATTGTATTTCCACTTTACTTGAGCAGTAGAGCAGTCAACATTACAGAATTTGATAATAACTTCAGCTTAGGTTGGCTGACAATGGTGACTTTTGTCTACCACTATTGTGGGTTGTAATGTTGAGTTTCCAGCTACATGCTTATTCAACTCAGTGGTGAAAGAAGCAAGAAAGTGCATACATTATGCAGCATACTCTGTCTTAAGAGGATATGAGACTATAAAAAGGTTAATTATATTACTTAAGAACTTTGTAATTAGAATCTTTCACGTAAGAAACTCAAAGCACTTTCTCATCATTAGTTAATAGATTATACAAACCCTGGTAGAAAGTCTCTGTCCAAGTTTCTCATAAGCCCCCTTTTCACAATAGCTTTTGAAGTATGATTGAGAGTGGTTTGTTAACTACATTAGTCAATACTCTCAGGACCCTGGAACACATCTCATTGCATTCCATGGGTTTGTTTATATTTAGGTTCTTCAAGGGGTCTTGAAGCTGATCATCTTCTATCACTAGAGACTATAGGAGTCCTGCCTTGCGAATCATAGGTTTGAGGAATATGTGAAAAGTACTAACCAGTAAAAAAGGAGGAAAAAATCATTGAGTACCTCAGCCTTTTCTACATAGATTGTCACTAGTTTTTCCATCTTATTTATCAGGAGACAACTTTTTTTCAATATATATATTTTTTTTTTTTTTCTGCCTAAGATACCTGTAGCAGCCCCTGATTGTTCTATTTTTGCATCCCCTGCTAAATTCAGCTCCATCTGTGCCTTACCTTTCCTGATCACATCACTACACATCCTGGTAATGTTCCTATATTCTTCCCAAGATACATATTTACGGTGCACTTCTTTTCTTCCATCTGTGTATTATTCTTGTAGGCATACACATTTACTCTTTTTTTCTAGAGAAAAAAGAACTGCATCCAAATTACCCACCATTCCTTGAATACAGGCCCACAAAGCATAGTCGTGTATTTCTGTGTAATGATATGGGATATCCTACCGACCCATTCTATTTGCTGAATTCTGATTATAGGTGCTTTGTTGCAACGTAAGGTGCAATGCAAAGATATCTATGCCTATGTTTTCAGCCAGGGAGAGCTGAAATAGGTTCTTACAGAGCTCCATAAATATAAAAGATCTGAATCTGCTTCTAAACTCCTCCCAAAGCTGCATTTCTGTAGTGATTAGTAGTAAAACATTTATGTTTAGGGCCTTTAATGTCAACCTCTCTGTGCACCTTGAAGGCTTCTGCTACCATCTTTTGCTTATACACTATAGGGTACCTGCTATAAAAGGGAATAAGAAGGATGACAGCTGTATTTAAAATATTCATATCTATGAACTTTTCAAACAGAAACGGTACACAGACTGTGATCCCTGTTCTGGTCGTTCTCAGATATAGATCCTAGTCTGAATTTCATCTGTTCACTTTGCCAGGTGATTAGTTCAACCACAAATGTCATGTAACCAGAGATACAGTAGGGCCAAAATACCAACTTAGATATTTTCCCTGATGACCACCAGTCTGTAAGAGCTGTATTTGAGGTAACATTGCAGAGAAATATTAAAGAAAACAAAAATTATTGCCCTACACAAACACTTTCAGCCTAATAAACACAGCTGAGAACACAGTCTTCAAGATATCATTCTTTGTTTGATTCCGTTGCTAGCCCAGTATGGTCAATAATAAAATGGGAAAGTTTTAGAATCTGTCCTGAGTCTAGTCTTTTGAGGCTGTTTCTTTTTTCTCTCTGGGGACTGGCACTTTGCTTAAAGATAAATCTGTTCTTTCCACACAGCCTTTATTTCTCATATTGCTTAAGGTAAGGAACCCCAGACTTTGCTGCCAAGCTTATCAGATAACCTGCAGAAACCTCTCATTCTAGTCTTTCATCATTAATGACAGGCTTGAGCTACAGGGCCAGTGTACTCAGCAATAATCCCCTAAACATACTGCTGCAAAGAAGTATGGTTGCCTTCCTACTCTGGATTTATTTTGAAAAGAAATTAAAGTACCTAGGAAAATGTCATCCATATCTTGTCAAGTTATACAGTCTTGATCTAAGTAGGCTTTCAATAGGGAACAAAGACTTAGGGACTGCACAACCAAAGAGCACCTGCTCCATAGCACACACAGTCCCTTTGAGATCTTGTTCTCCAGCTCCACACAGAATGTCCTTGATGTGAATAACCTGGTATTCTTAATTTAACATGAAATTGAAATGAAAATATCACTATTTTTATAATATAAAATGCCATTTACAAAACTAGCTGGTCATAATTTATTGCAAAAAAATGTACATTTTACCTTCAAATTTTTCATTATTAGGACTTCAGTTTAAAGCTCTGAAACCATTTTAGAAGCAACCTACTATTCGTAGTGCTTGAATGCATCTGTTTATATGAAACATGCAGTTACAGCTCTTTCTGCTGTTTTGTTGTTGTGGGTTTTTTTTCCTGATTCTCCTGAATTGATGCTAGAAAATAAAGCTGTCTTCAGTTGTTGTGCATGACACAAACAGGAGTATGTGAAGTCCTGTGATTGTACAAGGGAAAGTTACATTCACTTGTTTTATTGGAATGGAAATCAATTGAATTCTCTAATAATAAGTTAGAAAAACAATTCAGTAGGTTTCTTAACAAAACATTATCTCAAAAAAATGCAGAACAAGCTTATTAATACTGCAGTTAAAAGAGTACTAGTTACAAGCTAGAGCTGCGTAATTTATTTATATATTTCAGAATAAATCAATGTACAAAAATGGTAGTGAGTCTACAAAATGTGGAATATTTAAATATTGTTTCTTAAATAGCAACCCTAGTAATATTTTGTTTTAAGAAATATAATGCATTAAGATGTTCATAAGGTAATGTTTATATATAAAATATAAAACTTAACTCAGACATATAATACACAAATTAAGAAAACTGTAAAGCCCTACATATAAATGAGTTGTAGATTACACTTCAAAGTAGATTCATAATTTGTTATAATTTCAGTACATAAATGTAAAAAATATGGAAATATTTAAAATACAAGATTTTTCTTTTTTCCTTATAAGATTAAAAATAATGTGCTTAATATGAGGAAATTTAGGTTTTGACATTAAAATACTGCTTCCAAGTATTAAAATAGAAATTCTACTTTCATATATTTCAAAGCATGTATGTTCTAACAAAAAGTATTCCACAACGTACGTGAAAATAATATTTTAGGAGGTTTTTCTGAACTTTCATCTCTGGAACTCTATGAGAATTGCCTTTCTTATTGTCATCATTTGACTCAGGTTCAACAACAACGTTCTCTATCCCCTCCCCCTCCCACCCAGGTAGGGAAGGAGAGAGAGAAAAAGAGAGAGACTTGGCTGGATTGAAAACTAAACTACACAGCTTTAATGAAACACTAATGATATAAGAAAAGCCATACAATTACATACAGATATGTTCAGATATGTGCAAGAGCCTCTTGTCTCTCCCCACCCCCAGCAACTCCCACATCACTCCCCTCAGCTGGAACAGTCCCGAAGAATTCCAGAGCTGCCGCCGGAGAAAGCACAGAGCAATAAGGGTCAGGAGAGCTCAAGCCCAGGGGTCGACAGTGATGGATGGACGGAGTCCTCCCCGGACACCGGCCATGGACAGAAGAAAAAGGAAGAAGAAGCAGGAAGGAAGTTGTCTTCTGTGATCTCTGACCTTTGAGCTTACGTAGATATATGGAATGGAATATCTCTGGCCAGCTTTGCTGTCTGTCTAACTCAGCCTCCTACAGGGAGGTCATAGATCTCCTGGTAGTGTCTGAGCTGGCAGAGAAAAGTTGTGAGCTTGAAGACCCAGCAGTTAGAAAATCTTTCCAGCTATTATCAGTCTTAGTTGGAACACTGCTACTAGTTAAAAAAAAAAAAAAAAAAAGCTTACTGAAGGAAAAAAAAAAAAAAAAATCAGTAAAAGGAAAATTGGCTTCATCCTGTCTCAAACCAGGACACTTCTACAAGATTTCACCTCTCCTGTACACTTTTATAGCTGTTTTATCATGTATTACATTTAACAGAAAGCTAAAAAAGCATTTAAAACAGGTAGAAAGTTATAAAAGACTTTTCTCATAAAGGCTAATGTATCCCTGAGGCCTTCTTGTAGGCACTGAAGCAAAATACATGATGCTCATGTTTTGGAAATCTCAGTTATGTAAAGAACTTCTGACTCAAAGATCAGTATGTGCCTAATACCTGAGACACTGTGCATTGTATTAGTCAGCCCTAAGGTAGGACAAGATTATCAGATATTGGTATTCGATGACTGAATGCTGTTCTTGACCAGGTAAAATTAAGGTTTCTGGAGATCTGGGTGTAAGATAGAAGACTAAATTAAATCACTGTATGTGTATATGTCAATAGAAAATTTCTGTCCATAAATATAAGGTTTTAGTTTTTTTCTGATCTCTTAAATATTGCATATTAGCATGGAGTATAACTTGCAAATAGAACAAACAATAAGACACTGTTCCTGGTCAAACCTACTATAGTGTATTTCAGCTGTTGTCTATTTATAGAATCATAGAATGTTTGGAGTTGGAAAAGATCTTACAGGTCACCTAGTTCTGAGCCCCTTGCATGGGCAGGGGTAACTCCCAGTAGATCAGGTTGCTCTAAGCCCCATCCTACCTGGCCTTCAACAGTTCCAGGGATGTTGTATCCAGAGCTCCTCTGGGCAACCTGTTCCAGTGTCTCACTGCCCTCACACTAAAGAATTTCTTCTTAATGTCTAATCTAAAGGTAGACCTTCCTTCCGTTGAAAACCTTTACCCCTCTTCCTTTTTATACATTCCCTTGTAGAGAGTCCCTCTCTATCTTTTATGTAGGCTGCCTTTAAGCACTTGAAGGCCACTATAAAATGTCCCTGGAGGCTTCTCCAGGCTGAACAACTCCAACACTCTCAGCCTGTCCTTATGGGAGAGGTGTTCCAGTCCCCTCATCAATGTCTATTCTACTAAATATATGAAAGTCAAAGACAATCATTGAGCCTGAGTTAAAAAGATCAAAATGCTCATGTCTTCAAGAATTCCAGATAGTTTCTTCGAAAACAGATTTTTCTAGGAGAGAACTAACTGGATTGGACATAGCTAATGTGCTTGCTTCTGATCATGGTATAAGCAAATACTTTCTCCCCATCAGGATTTGAAATTGTGTCACTTAAAAGAAGGCAAACTCCCACTTGCGATGTTACTCACTGCAGTTAAGTTTTTAAAGTATTTCATAGTCTTAATTTTTTTTTTAAAGTAATAGTTCCTTGTATGCCCATTCAAGCTTATCCTAAAAAAATATATATTTTATTTTGTCAATTCTACTTAAGACCATGAAAATTCTGGTTATAGGCTGATCAGGACTCCCAACCAACCTTTTTAGAGAAGTTATACTGAGTGTGCTAGTGATTCTCTTTAAAGTATATCCTTCAGGGAAGTACTGTATAGTTACTGTCACTTGTGCTTGAAATGCAGCTTTTAAATGAGTTCTTTTGTCCTTATGCCAAAAAGGAAAGAATGATGTATGAAGGCCACATGAAGATACTTCAAACATAGGCTTAGAAAAACCTTCACATGAGAATCTCTGCTATGGATATGAGTGTATCCATTAGAATTAACTCGTTAGCTGTAGTTTTTAACATTGATGCACTGACAGAGTCAGGGCACCCTGCCACCACTCTTACATTCACTACAACAGGCTATGTATAGCACATTACACAGACCAAGAAAAAATGTATCTATTTGTGTACAGATATTTATATACCTATACCTGCATATGCTGGAGATCTAACTTGACAGTTGGGCACAAATGCAGCTGAAATTGCAATAATCTATTTGATGTATAATATTCAAACTGGATACTTGTGATTCCAGTGATTGCAAAGTAGTCTTAAAAATACTTCATTTATTTTAGGATGTCTCATTGATTTGTCATGGCTTGTTGCAGTGATACCATTTAGGACAGTTTGTGACATGACACAGTGTGACACATTCTGATGAAAAAGCTATATGACTTCATACAGAATGTTAAAAATTTACATTAAAGGCATGATTTGTTTTGAACTATCAATATGAATTTCAAATAGTATGTATCATTTCAGTTCGCATAAAAGCTAGAAATTCCAACTCCATGCTGTTATATTGAGGACTTAAGAATATTTTAATGGATCAAAAGATTGCAGAGAGGTTTATCAGTGAGTTACAGATGAAGTTTCATTTAAACCACACCTACTAATCCAGCTAAAATTTTACTGTAAAAATAATTACAAGGTTAAAGATTTTTTTAACACAGAGCTGGGGTCTTGACTGTTTTTAAACCTAAAAAGGTACAAGAACAACTGGATTGTGGGGAAATTGGGATATTAGAACAGAATGTTGATGCAGTAATGCAAAACATATCTTAATAATAAAATATGCCACCAATAGTCAAATCAATGAATAAAGGTTAACCATTTCATAGAATCATAGAATCATAGAATCTTAGGGGCTGGAAGGGACCTCGAGAGATCATCTAGTCCAACCCCCCTGCCAGAGCAGGGTCACCTAGAGTACATCACACAGGAACTCATCCAGGTGGGTTTTGAATGTCTCCAGTGAGGGAGACTCCACAACCTCCCTGGGCAGTCTGTTCCAGTGCTCTGTCACTCTCACAGTAAAAAAAATTTTTCGGATATTCACCTTTAACTTCCTATGCTCCAATTTACACCCATTACCCCTTGTCCTATCACTGGTCATC